>NW_007580346.1:14255-30500 GCF_000690725.1 Stegastes partitus | reverse complement strand
CTAACACGGTCGAACGCCTTTTCCAGATCCACAAAACACATGTGGACTGGTTGGGCGAACTCCCACGAGCCCTTGAGCACCCGATGGAGGGCATAAAGCTGGTCCAGTGTGCTGCGACCGGGACGAAAACCAGACTGCTCCTCCTGAATCCAAGGTTCGACTATCGGTCATATCCTCCTCTCCAGTACCCTGGAATAGACTTTACCGGGGAGGCTGAAGAGTGTGATCCCTCTGTAGTTGGAATACACCCTCCGGTCCCCCTTCTTAAACACAGGGACCACCACCCGCACTGTAGACAGTGCTGGTGGAAAGCTGCTTTCCCCTCCTGAGGCGCCGGACGGTTTGCCAGAATTTTTTCAAGGCCGACAAATAGTCCTCCATGGCCTCCCTGAACTCCTCCCAGACCCGGGGTTTTGCCTCGGCGACCGCACAAGCTGCCGCACACTTGACCTGCCGGTACCCATCAGCTGCTCCAGGAGTCCCACAAGCCAAAAATGACCGATAGGACTACTTCTTCAGCTTGACAGCATCTCTTGCTTCTGGCTGTCACCACCGGGTTCTGGGATTGCAGCCGTGGGAGGCACCAGAGACCTTACGACCACAGCTATGAGCGGCCGCAGCAACGATGGAGGAGGGGAACATGGACCACTCAGCCTTCATGTCTCCAACCTCCCTGGGAGAATCTGGGAGAAGCTCTCCCGGAGGTGGGAGTTGAAAACTCTGCTGACAGAGGGTTCTGCCAGACGTTCCCAAGAGACCCTCACGATACGCTTAGGTCTGCCAGGTCTGACCAGCTTCTTCCCCTGCCAGCGGATTCAACTCACCACCAGGTGGTGATCGGTGGACAGCTCTGCCCCTCTCTTTACTCGAGTGTCCGAGACACGCGGCTGGAGGTGAGATGATACAACTACAAAGTCGATCATCGACCGCCGGCCTAGGGTGTCCTGGTGCCACGTGCACATGTGGACATCCTTGTGCTCGAACATGGTGTTCGTGATGGACAATCTGTGACTAGCACAGAAGTCCAACAACAGAACACCACTTGGATTCAGATCAGGGAGGCCGTTTCTCCCGATCACCCCTCTCCAGGTCTCACTGTCATTGCCCACGTGGGTGTTGAAGTCCCCCAGTAGAACAAAGGAGTCCCCAGTCGGGGCACTATGTAGTACCCCTCCCAGGACTCTGCACTGCTGCGGGGCCCATAGGCCGAGACAACAGTGTGAGACCTGTCCCCAACCCGGAAGCGTAGGGACGCAACCCTCTCATTCACTGGGGTAAACTCCAACACGTGGCAGCTAAGCTGGGGGGCAGTAAGCAAGCCCACTCCAGCCCGCCGTCTCTCCCCGTGGGCACCGCCAGAGAAATGGAGCGTCCGGTCTTTCTCCAGGAGTTGGGTTCCAGAGCCCAGGCTGTGCATGGAAGTGAGGGCGACTATATCTAGCCAATATCGCTAAACCTCCCGCACAAGCTCAGGCTCCTTCCCCCCCAGCGAGGTGACGTTCCACGTCCGAGCAACCAGAGGCTGTGTATGCGGACCAGGCCGCCGAGGCAGCCCCTCTCGACCGCCACCCAGTCCTCTCTGCACCCGACCCCTATGATTCCCTCTGCGGATGGTGGGTCCACAGGAGGGCGGGCCCACGTCGACCTTTCGGGCTGTGCCTGGCCGGGCCCCTTGGGCAAAGGCCTGACCATCAGGCGCTTGNACATGTTTGCATGACAGCTCAAAAAGCACACCAGTTCTATGCCAGTTATTCCCAACTAAATGACCTCTGCGGCCCGAGGGGAGGCTGGCAGCTCCGGACCGCTGTGACTGACACCTCATTAACCCGCCGCGGCGCTGCCGAGGCCAACAAACCGGCGTATCTGTTTCTTTGTGCGGTCGGTTCTGCTCATGTGGCCCCAGAATAACTAGCAGGGGTCACGGTGTTGAGTGAGCTCATCGTAAATGAGACACAGGTCAGCGCACACACACACGGTGGCGGGCCCACAGGTGCAACAACAACACCCCATTAGGACCGACCGGGTTGTAGGCGACACCCCGCGGGATTTGTTTGTACGAGTGCCACAGCTTGAGTGCATTCATGGCTTCCAGTTCGGGGCCGTGAAGGTGAGACTCCCGCCGGGCTGCTGCCGCTGCTGGCGGCGCTTCAGCCTCCATCGGCAACTGGAAAGTTCTGATTATTTATTAGATAACGTGAAAGCAGTTAGGGTTGGATTAGCAGTGCTGCATTAGCATTGTATGCCACTTTGGACATGGTGTAGATGATGAAGAGGCTAATGTGAGCAAGAAAGCCTGCAGAGATAGAAACAGGGATGTAGATACAGACAGCAAATGGTGAAAGAAATCTAGTTTTTGTTTTGTCTGTATTTGTGCAAAGTAAGTACAAAAGTCTGCAGCAATGCTAGCAGCTCTGTGAGTGGTGATAGCATCAGCATGCTAACATGTTCATAATTACAATACTAACATAATGACGTTTAGCATTCGTGCAAGCTAAGTACAAGAGTGTGCAGCCATGCTAGCAGCTCTGTAGAGTTGTATTAGACCTTAATGCTAACATCAGCATGCTAACATTTTCATAATTACAATGCTAACAAGTTGATGTTTAGCATTCATGCACAGTAAGTACAAGAGTGTGCAGCCATGCTAGCAGCTCTGTAGAGTTGTATTAGACCTTAATGCTTACATCAGCATGCTAACATCTTCATAATTACAATGCTAACATGCTGATGTTTAGCATTCGTGCACACTTAAAAGAGTGTGCAGCCATGCTAGCAGCTCTGTGGAGTTGTTTTAGACACTAACAGTGCTACATTTCACAGCAATCAATGTCATGATTGGATAATTAGCTTAAAGGTCAAAAGGTCAACTTCAAAACAGAAGGGTTCACCAAAGTCAGGAGGGTTCATCCTCTGGGGATAACGCATCCTCAGTGCAAACCGTCAACGCAGCAGAAGGCTAAAAACGTGCGTTGTCTCGTTTACAGTTGACAGAAATGCAGAGAAACCACCACGAGATGTGACTCCGTAAGATTGTGTTTGCATCCAAACCTTAATCAGATAATTATGAACCATTTAAAATGTCGTGAACTGCTGCCTTCCTCACAAATACTGATCGTCCGCAATGTTTTCAGAGCAAAGCAGAAGGTTTTTCTTGACGCTCTCAGCTGAGCAGCAGGTGTCTCACAAGATTTGTGTGTTCATCTGAGTATGACACGCGGTCGGACGCATGTGTTGGATCAGATGTTAACTGGGACACGACAGTTTATGACGTGGTAACAAGCTGCTGCCTAAAGGTCAGCGGCGGAGGAAAAAATGCAAATGTTAGCAGCAATAATACACTGGAGTAGAAAACACTCGAAAGCTATTTTAAAAAAGTACCGGGAAAAAAGGTTGTTTCTTGGAATTGCTTGTGAGAATACTTGTGTTTAATTTAATCTGCAATAATCGTATGTTTTTAAATGTAACGCCCTCATTTATAAAACTGCAAAAAAAAAAGTGGTTCAGTCGATTTTTTAATTCTGTTTGAACTGTATTGGAGCAGAAGTACTGAGCAGCACAAGCATCTACAATTTCTCACTTTGCACCAAGGAAAAGAAACAGCGTTTTGCTAACGTACGTCTTTGTCACAGTGATTTAAGAGGAGGCTGAATGAAGGCGTCAAGTGCAGCTAAGTTGCCTTTTAAAGTAATCAGTGAACCTGTCAGAGCTTTTCATATGACCTGTGTGACATATACAACACGCATGTAGCTGTGCACGCTGCACGCATGTGCTGCTGATTATACTGTAAGTGTGTGTGTGTGTGTGTGTGTGTGGGTGTGTCTGTCCTCTGCAGTTTGTAATCAGCTGTCAAACTGGGCTCCGACCCCATCGAGGCTGGCAGTGAAAAGCTGTGAGCAGCAGCAGCGGAGGTGGAGGACGGACGGAGCAGACGCTCGGCTCGCTGTAATATCGGTTCAGTGTTCGAGGCATTCTGTGAGTGTTCGGGTGGTTTTCAGACTCCGGTGGGAACAGTCCAGAGATAAAAGGTAAGAACTTGAAGCAGTCAGAGGTAATATGATGCTAAAAAGAGATAAACGGCATTTTGATGTTGTCATTATCATTATTATTATCATTATTATTATGCAATAATTTACAGATGAATATTATATTAATACAACAGCGGTGGTCCATTTTCATTTATGCTTCACCAAAAGAGAAATAAAACGTGTAAAAATATCAAACTCACACACATCCCGGCTGTAAAACACATTAAATTCACACTATTTTGTGTAATAATTCAGCATCATTAGTTCATGATGGAGGGCAACTTATTGTTTTTAATAAGCATGAACCAGAATTCTGGTGTTAAAAAAAATGCAGTTTGATGGAAGTTATTCAACAGGACCATCACTCGTGCAGTAAATGTAGAAAGCTGTCAGCAAAAAAATGTATTATGACGTGTTTTTGTGCATAAATGAACAATTAAATCGGCTCTCTGTCCTGTTCATAACTAAGCTTAAAAATATCCATAACTTTAATGTGTTTATCAAAGAAAGTCCACAGCAGGAGGTGTTTTGTGACCAAACACATTATCTACACGGAAAATATTGCTTTTTAATTCAAAGTGTTGATAAAATTACATCCATCAGACTGAATCTAAATAAGTTTCATGTGTAGTTGGATAGTGAGCTGCACTGTCATGATTGTGTGATAATTAAACAGCTGTTACTATTTTGTAAACCATCCTTATATGTACACAGAGCTGCAAAATTAACATTATTTCTCACACAGCTCATAATAATCCTGTATTGACTGACTGGAGATGCTCGGCTTTTACTGTAGCTGTAACGTGTGATTAAAGAGGTTTTCTCATGTTAAAAATAATAAAACTATGGTTGTGTCAATATGTTAAATTATTGTTATTTGACCTTGTTGGAATCAGAAGTGTTTCTAATTATTCTTTAAATGGCTGCACTTAAAAGCACAGCGTCTTAACTCTATCCAGCTGTTTTTACACATGTTGAGACACCTGAGCACCAGAAGTGTGAAAAAAAGTCCTTAAATCTAAGTTTTTAAACTGGGGGAGGTACAAAACTTGGTGTAAGGTTACAGACTGAATGGAAACAGCCAATCAGTGATTACACACAGGAATCACATGACCTAAACGTCACTCTGCTTAAAATGGGGCCAAAATTCACATTTAATTTTACAATTATCTGAACATTTGATTGAAATTTGTTGATGTTCACATGCAGCAGGTGGCTCGAATGTCTGTGACCAAATAACAAACCTTTAATTTGCTATAAAATAGATTTCAATTAGACATGCTCGTATTTTTTTTTGTACCATATATGCAACTGATGATGAACCTGGTAGCAGGTTAACGATCTTGTGTGTTCGTTTCAACAGGACCTGCAGCCTAAATGATATAAACATACATGTCGGTGACCCATAGCAGCATTTATATATATTTATATATAAACCACAGTTACTTTTCTCCCCAGTTTAGGTTTCACCACAGAAACATCATTAGCTTTGGGGGAAGGTCTAGTTTTGATTTCATAAATCAGGCATTCATACAAAAATAAACACATAAAGCGAGATGTCTGTTAAAGTAACAGCAGTTTCTGTTTTATTTTCCTTATTTCATGTCTCATCATACAATGACTGATGTGACAGAAATGTAAATGCAGAGTGACATTAGAGACATTTATTGCCCAGGTGAGGTACATGAAGAAGGTGTGTAGCTCCAGTGTTCTGTTGACCCATAGCTCTGCCCCAACATCCTCCCCGCACAGACTTTGTTTAGTTCTATTCAGAGAACCACTTTGAAACTTTGCTTTTTGTTCTTGTGGTACAACTTCTGCTTCAGTCATGAAAGTCCAATGGAAGTAACTTTGTGTGTGACAAAGTTCTTCATATTAAAAAGTCATTTTTTTAATAGAGGTTGTTCATTATTGTGACTAAACATGTAGTTTACATCATGGAGGTGTTGTTGACTGTCTGTTAACCCTTTCAACACTGAGCCACTTTGGCTTGAAAGTCATGATCAGACATGGTTTTGATTAATCACTCATAGAGTCTTTAGTAGACTCCACATCATTACATAACTGGTGTCAATCAAAAGTAGACAAGTTGACGGTTAAATGTATCTGAAGTTTACTCTTGTCATGTACATACAGGTGTGAAAAAGAAAAGGTAAACTTCATAATTACCAGGGATATATGCCAGGATCCTCGCCAGGATTTTGGTTTACAGCGTACCGGGGAGGAAGGTTCTTAGCAAATGCTGCTAATGGTTAGCAGGGAAAAGCAGCATTAGCAGTGAAGACGACAGTAGTGAAACTCTGTCGGCGCTTGTAGTTAAATATTTTACCCTCGAAAGCAACGTAACGGCCCGATTTGCAGCGTAATTGTTTCAGGCAGCAGTGTAACGGGCCGTTACTCTGTTATGACGTTGGCGAGAACCCTGCATGCAATTAATTATCAGTTCTTATATACTGAGACATCAGCCAAAGTCTTGTAATTAGTTCCTCGATTATAAATATTTCAGAAACAAGTTAGCGAAAATCCTGTTTTTTGGTGATTTTTGGGGTCAAACGACATCATTTTACTTCATTTGCATTATTTATTTCATGACTGAATTGCTTGTTCACATTCCCACTGACAGACAATCAAAATGAATGTGACAGAAAGTCGTCATATACCGGAGCCACTATACCGGGCTGCAGTGTTGAACGTGGGTCGTCATGCCAGCCCGGTATGGTGGGCTGTAGCGTCAAAGGGGTTAAACTGACTAACAACAGTCTCCTGTGTTCAAATCCAATGTTTTGTCGATGCGTCGCTCTGCTTCAACCTCCTCCCTGCACAGACTGCAGACTATGATACCGCCTCAAATATACCCCCAAAACAGTTTTGTCTTTGTTTCCGTGTTCGACTAAAGATGATCGAGCTGGGCCTCGCCGACGGCAGCTTGATCGACGAGCTGATGGAGCTGATGGCGCAGAGCCTCGGCCAGCTGGAGATCCAGGAGCGCTTCAACGTCATCAAGGAGATCGGCCGAGGGAAGTACGGCAAAGTGCTGCTGGTCACGCATCGCTTCAGGGGTACGCTTTGTTTTCTGAACTCTTCTGGCTGCAAATAACCAAGTACCAACTTATTTCTATCAGTTATGACACAAATAGAATGTGGTTTCTGATCTCTGAGGTCATTACATTTGCAGGAAAAAATCAGGTGTTTCCTCAGCATTGTGGTCGTCTTGGTTTCCTAAAGCACTGAACTGGTATTGAAAAAAATAAACTATTCATCAACAGCACATGAGTAAAAGTCAAAGCAGAACAAAGTAGCAGCTGCAGATCTTTACAGAGCAGCTCCAGTAAACACAATTCAAGAAAAAGATCAGACTTCTGGCCGAATGGGAACGTTGAACTCTTGGCGACCCGGACAGGAAGACCGGTCAAGGTGGAAAGCGAAGAGCGAGTCGGTGTAGACAAAGTGGAGAGCAGAATGCAGAGCACGAGCTGGCATGAGGCTGGCTGGCTCCAGGCCTGGAGGCTTCGAATTCGAAAACCGTTGGAGTGTGTGACGACCTGGGAGAAGTTTAAGGTGTCAGAAAAGCAATGCTGCGGTGCGTTAGATAATTCTTACATCACACGGTGGATAAATAACGTCTCACCGAAGTGCTCAGAAATATTAGTACGCCTTCATTTCTTTAGTCAGACAATGATCCTGTGCATGACCTGAGATAATAATAGCAGGAGTTTGGATGATCTGACAGGGACTCCCATGGCCTTGAAAGTGATGCCCAAAGCCTCGACTAAGCTGCAGGGCTTTCTCCGAGAGTACTGCATCTCCCTACACCTGTCCCACCACCCCTGCATCGTGGGCCTCTTTGGCATCGCCTTCCAGTCCAACGAGCACTACTGCTTCGCCCAGGAGCTCGTCATCGGACGGGACCTTTTCGCCGTCATCCAACCAAAGGTGAGTAAAAGAAGAAACGAGGAACGTCGTCAGTTTTGGTGATGGGTCCTAAACCAAAGGGCTTCCACAAATTCAGGTGAAAGGTTAAGATACGTCTGGTGGTAGCGGCAGTGGAAGAACTCAGGCGATTGGTAGTTTAATCAGCCATGACAATAAAACCGCTAATATTACGTAGAGTTCTCAAAGAATCTCTCACCTGTCTAGGCTCTAAGTTGCATCCCACAGATGCTCAATCATGTTGAGATCACGAGAATCTGGAGGCCAAGTCAACACCTTGAGCTCTGGTTCCTCAAACCATTAAACAATGTTTTCGGGGAGCCTTATCTCACTGAAATCAGGAAACACTGGCGTCACGAAGGCTTCTGCAGGAATGTTTAGGTGTCAAAGTCCACATGAATATCTCATCAAGGCTTTTTAGCTGAACGTTGCCCAAACACCTGGACATCCACATGCTGGCAGAGGAAACATGCTGGCTCAGTACATCTGAATTGTAAATAGGGTTGGGATTTATTTTAACAAACAGCTGTGAAAATATTTTGCGCAACAGAAAGAAAAAGTCAGGACACCACCAGCATCAGTAGGATTCATCCTCTGGGGCCATGAGTGTCCAACTTTCATGGACATCTATTCAACTGAAGACTGACTGGATGGATAGAATCATGGTTGAACTCTGACTGAACTGAAACTCAAATTACAGATTTAACAGGTTATCCTGGTAAAGTTTCTTTTTACTATATGACTGTCCAGGACTATTTGGAGGAAAAAGGATGACACAAAGAGTGATTTGAAATGATCAGAAATATGTTAAAACATGCTGTGAAATAATGAAGACCTGTGTAATCAGTCACCCAAATTCTGATTCAGTTTAGACAGTATTTCCATAATCCACAAAGACAAAACCACCAGTGTAAAGGGATGGATGTTTGGATTCAGACTCCTTTTAGTTGTCTAGATTTGTAAAGAAAACACAAATTCTTCTCGGTGTTCATCCCACAGTCTTCTGTAAAACTCTGTGTCCTCCAGAATTGCCAGAATCATGGCTCTAGAAGAGACTTTACCTTCACAAACCTACAGGTGTACCAGGTAGCCATGGTAACCGTATAACTGCCTAGAACTATTTGGAGGAAAAACATGCCACGAAAAAATGATTGGAAATATATCATGTCTGTGTCGGTTCTCAGACATCCAGGTCATGGCAGGAGCTTCAGCAGAAAGCGACAGAACTTCTCTTTTAGGTTCTTAAAGATGTTTCGTCTCAATCCAGGAGGCTGAGAGAACTGAAGAAGCCTCTTGGGTGAAGGTCACATGTCTTTAAGAACCTAAAAGAGAAGTCCAGTTGCCTTCTACTGAAGCTCTGAGGATACTAAAACCATCACGGCTCAGGCCTTTGTATCAGTCGGCCAAAGTAGTGATTCTGAACCTAAAAATCCACAAGGACACAACCAACTAGTTTCATCTCGTGTTTGTCATCATTTCAGTTGTCTAGAGTTGTGAAGAACACACATGAATACAAACTCCTATCCTTAATTCCGGTCATTCTTCCAGGTGGGTATACCAGAGTCCTCCGTAAAACGCTGCGTCCTCCAGATCGCCAGCGCTCTGGAGTTCATCCACAGCCACGGCCTGGTCCACCGAGACGTCAAGCCCGAAAACATCCTGCTGCTGGACAACCACTGCTGCCAGGTGAAGCTGGCCGACTTCGGCCTCGCCCAGAAGAGGGGCACCATGATCCGCTTCATCACGGGAACGCTGCCCTACATGGCCCCAGAACTGTGCACCGTGGCCCTGCTGGACGGCCAGAAGGAGGTGACGGCCGCCCCCCTCAGCGTGGAGCCCAGCCTGGACACCTGGGCCTTCGGCGTGGTCATCTTCTGCATCCTCACCGGCTACTTCCCCTGGGAGCGCTGCATGGACTCGGACGACTTCTACCAGGAGTTTGCGGACTGGTGCAGGCTGGAGGAGAGGCCCGACGCCGAGGAGGACGTTCCTCCTTTGTGGAAAAGGTTCACTCCGGACGCGATGGAGATGTTCGCTAAGCTGCTGGCTCTGGATGCGAGAAAGCGGTGCAGCGTGGTGGAGGTGAGGGCGTACGTGGAGAAGGACTGGCTGAAGCAGCAGGCAGGTGGACCGGTGGACAACCAGCCTGGTGCTTAGAAACGGTTGGGTTCACAGTTTCTGATGCCCAGTATATCATATCGGCCTAACAGTGCAACTTGCCCTGAAGAAACGCATGTTAACATCCTCCTGAATGAAGGTGCGTTATTCTGAGTTCCTGAGTTCAAGAGTCACGCCAGAAACAAAGACTCCACAGTGATGCTTAAACCAGCGGCGGAAGAAGTATTTGGAGGTGCAACGGTCACGAACTGCATATTTTTATGTGCATTTTAAAGCATCACATTAGATAAAAGTTCATGGAAGCAGCAAAACTTTCTTCAGTTTCGTCAAAAAGTTCATAAACTCGTCAGAGATTATGTTTTCGGAAAAGAGAAAATGAAGTAAACATGTGACAGTTAAACCTTCTCTGAATAGGTTCTGACGTATCAAACATTGAGCCCAGATGTGGGTCCCTCCACCTGAATTCATCACATGGCTCCCACATGACCATGTCAGGATGGAGGTTCATCATAAACATGGTTCTGTAGTAGAGTTCCTTTTAATCATTTGAATGTTATGCAGCACATGTTTAATGTGACTTCAAGGCTCAGCGCTAACTTTTACTGTCGCTGTAATGACGCATTTAGCTCAACCCACATGAACATTTCGGCGAGTCGAGGAGCTGATACGGGCAGAAATAAGAACAAATATAAAATGTTTAATGAACTAGAAGTTCTGCTGATAAACTCAAGGACGTTTCACAGTCTGACTTCTGGATGCATTATTATTATATATTGTTATTAAAGTGTTTAAATCTTCTTGGTCTTATGTAACAGTCTGTTGTGAATAAACCATCGCTGGCCTCTATCGTCTGTAAATCTAAATGTAATCCAACACCAGGTTTCTGACATTTTTGTTGATGCTGTAAAAAGATGCTTAGTTGGTGCTATAATGGCCTATGTTGCATTTAAATGGTTCCTATTTGGTTGACACTTCTCTCCACATATGATGGGGTTTTATTTTACTCCAGGGTCATGACTCAGGAGCAGTAAATGACTTTTATAAATCCAGTTTTATTGTTGTTTGCCCTCAATATAATGACAATAAAGTGACTGTTGCTGCTGCTGTGGCTGCATAAAATGGGAAAAACCCTCTTTTAGGCAGTTGAAGTTAGATTCGTGACCTTCTGGTTGTAGCTGGCTCTGCAGTGATGGATGCTGCTGCTGTTTGGACACCACAGGTGCTTTCAGGGCAGATCTGAGGAGGACCGAACCACTCTTGGCCCGTAGCCTGATGCTCATGCTTTACATGCTTCTATAGGGCATTACGTGTCCGTCAGCCGACACTCGGACCTCCAGGCCCGTCGGACAAACACGAATGCAGCCGACGTAAATCCAACCACAAAGCCGCTGCAGACGTTTGAATCTGCGTAGGAGCGTCACGCATGTTTATCCCGAATAACAACACAAGACGCTAAACTGTTTCAGAGATGAACGACAGATTAAAAAAAAAAAAAAAAGCACAACCTCTTAATGTCAGACACCAGATAAGTATAGTTTCCAGGAAACAGCATCTACTTGAGCTATCGTCACATGATTTCCTCCCCGTGCCAACTAAAGATCATCTGCGGTGATGCACTTTCCTCTTTATCTTATCTACTCGTGTTTCTGTTACTCGAGCACTTGAACGCCACGTCGGTCTCTAAACGCACTCCGATGGACCGATACTGATGGATGAGGATGTTTCTGGCCCTTTTCGCTGCTCTTTAGAACAGATGATAACATTTTAAAACTAAATAAAGACATTTGAAGCAGGACGGCGGAGTTGTCTTCTTGAATTCATCCGCTTGCTTTCACGAACGTATTAATTTAACAACCTGAAAATATACAAGTACAGACTGGATATCTAATTAATAGTCTGTGTAAAGTTTATTTGTGATTGATAACAGATAAAACTTATTATAATAGAAAAAAACCATTAGTGTCTGTTAATTGTTAAATTCTCCAACTGAATTACTTAAATTTTGCCTTTTTTAGCATCGATAAGCAGCACAGATACTTGAACAATATGCTATAATTACGCTTAAATGGACAGTACTTCTCAAACATTATAGCTTATTGTATGAATCTTATAGGAGTAGAAAAGTATTTTACCATCTTTATCTGTTTATACACCAGTTTCCTCCAGTTACTGTTGAGTTTAACATCTGCTTCAGTGACTCGTGTGAATAAAAACCAGCAGCTAAAAGTTTGTTCAGTGATTCTAAATGCTGAAAGAAATTAAACCAGCAACTTAAATGTTCTTTACTTTGACGTACAAACCATTAGTAAATGATATATGAGCTAATATTAAGGTCACTAGTTACAGCTCAGAGGCCCTTTTTAAAAAATAAAATATCATCCTAAGTTTTCCACACAAATGGCTGCAAAATATTAAAAACAAAATAGTCTGCATTATTTCAGCTGTAACAAGGTGTAAAGAAGTTTAAAGCAGAAGAAAAATGATAAAATAGATGGATAATTTAGACATTTCTATCTTTGATTTTTGTTTTTTGTTTTTAAAGGTTAGCTAAATGCTAAATGCGAGGCTGAAACATACAGTTACTATATGATGATATAATATTTAATTAAAATAAGACATTTCTGCAATTCATCCATTGGTTTTGACCTAAATTACCATTATTATTATGTAAGTATTATGAAATAGACTGAAGTAGAATTATTCATTAAATGCTAAATGCTAGGCTGAAACATACAGTAGCTATAAAATATAGTATATCCACGTTTTACAACCTAAAATAATAACCAAGTTGTACATAGACATACCATATTCTGCACCGTCTTCTTACACGTCACGGTGTGAAATACCACTAATGACTGTTAACAGACCGGCCCTGCCATAAATCAGGTGTTTTCGTCGTGGATTACGGCATCTTCGTCTCTGCCCACACACACCAACACACTCACAGAGCTGCAGACAACAACATCCAGGCTTTATGGATGACACCATCCACACAGGAGCACTAAAAATACCTCCCTTTGTTTTGGAAAGTCACCACAACTGGGGCCTTTTTCCAGCCGACGGCTCGTCCGACTTGTAAATCCACCAAGAGCCACCATGTGGTGGCTTTTATCAGCAAATCAGTGTCATGGGAGGAGGCAGAAAGTCACATTTCAAAGGATGTATGTAGGAAAAAAAACATATTGTCAAATTATGATGTCATCACACCATTGATGATATTTGATGCTTTATGTATTTGCTAATGTTTCCGAGCAAGGATGACAACTTAGGCTCCGCCCACAGGCAGCTGAGGACCAAAAAAAAAATGGCCACCGTTCATCCAGTCTGCTTTAAACTTGACGTTGTGCTCTCTCAGATTCCCAGCAATACACCGGCCAAGTTTGAAGCAGATGGGATGGACAGTTGTTGACATAAACGACACACACAGGACTCCTAAATCTGGTGGCTTGCCGCTTATCTTTCTATGATACAATAACTTTGCAGAAAATCATGAAATCTGAGCCCAAAAACATTTCAACAATCTCTCAGTTCATCAAAGGCTGATATTAACGCGGCTTGTTTTGCAGGCTTTTGAGTCATAAACCGAAAAATTACAGGAACAAAATTAAACTATTTGAGCTGGAGGTGATGCTTAAAGTTAATATGATTCAAATTGAGGTAAACTGACAAACACGCACCGCGGAAACTTTCAACAGGTTCACTGAAAAGTTTTAAAAATAACGCTGCCTCTTCAAAAACTTTACCTTCTTTTTCTGATTTAGTATCTTAGCGTTAAATAAAACCACACATTAAAGCAAGTAAATGAGCTTTATTATCTTTAACCCTGGGTTCTGTCTGCAGGCGCTGACCTGAGAGGTAAAACTCGGGGCAAAACCTTCAATATCGATACTGTGCCTGAGACTGTTGGTTAAAAACAGAAAACAGCAGATTTGAAAAATGTGCATCAGAGTTTCCTCAAATGTCTTGTTTGGTCCAGAGAGCTTCAGTTTACTGCCACAAAGGAAAGAACCCAGAAAGTATTCACACTGAAGAAGGTGAAACCACAGAGTTCAGACTGATTGTAATAAAAATGGCTCAAACTGATTAATTAGTTGACAACTACTGGATAAATTGATTCATTCTTGTCGCTGTCCCTCCAAGCAGCTGTATGGGTCTCAATGCTGACTGGTTAAACTCACTAGAACTGGGTTTTGGTCCAGTAACTGTTGGTTCTGGTGAAGCAGCGGCTTTAACATCAGGTGGACGGAGGGTCAGCGGATCAGCGCCGACCACAGTTCGCCCACAGCCGCCTCGCTGTCAACAGAGCTCATCCCTGCTGACAGCGACGAGGGTTTCTTTTTATAATCTTACAACTTCCAGTAAACAACACGATGCTTCAGCCCGTCCGGTCCTGCGGCAGCACCTGAGCTCCAATGAAAACATCATCTGTATCGCTTACACATCGCTGTGACTTCGCCGGGTCTATTTCAGCCATCAGACGGACCTAATCCTGGATCTGATCCCTGAGCAGGGCCTCTGACGGCGGCTAGCGCTGGTGTTTGCGTATCGTACATACAAATTAGTCCCCTCGGGCGCATCGTTGGCCCTTGGATAACTCCCGACCAAACATGTTGGGCTCTAGCAGCTCTGTCAACCTCTTAAAAGCGTGTCTGTCAACCCTCTACGCATGGTCTTACTCATGTTAACATTTGCACTGAGCAGCTGCTCTCGTATGTCCGGACCACTGGGGGGGGAGATGTTTAACTGATTATAGGACATGTGGAAGCACTGGAAGAGACCCAACAAAGTAAAACACTTGTAAAGTCGACGTCTTGAGGAGAAAACGGCTTATTGTGCTGTGTATCAAACTATATACGACATAGATAACATACAGTTTGATACTCAACATCCGAGCCGTTTCCTAAAAGCCCACCGGAGAGCCGCCGCAGCACAAACACATGCATGTAGAAGATAAACACCTAAAAACACAAAGCAAGCAACAAGAGTTCAACGTGGTTTCTGTGCAGAGCCAGCATGTGCTAAACCATCATTTTAAACCTTTTGGTGCCACAGGATACTGAACCAGTGTATCGTGAAGCAGCACAGAAACTCTGATGAAAAAGGACANACCCCTGGCGACGTCAGTGGTGGCAAGATGGGAATCTAGTAGTGGGAAACAGCTGACGTCTCCCTCATCACATTTCTTCTCCCACAGTTTGAGCTTTTTTGTCAATCTTTTAACTTTATCATACATGTTCAGGATGTGTGGCTCCTTTCCCTGAAGCGACAGGTTGAGCTCGTGCAGTTTGGTGAACACATCAGCGAGACACGCCAGGCGCGCGCGCCACGCACTGAGCATCACAGCACGAGGATGCGGACGCTGCGTTAGATACAGAAGCTTCACCGCGCGGTTCATAAAGTCTGAGTCGTGTTTTCCAACGGGACGGAGCTGCTCGTGCTCTGTGAGAGTTTCAGTCTGTGATTTACTGGCCGGGACTGGATGAAAGTTATCACCTCCACAGCATCATCCACAGCAGCACTTCAATCAGGGCTCGTTCGCTGACTTGCCAGTGCTTCGCGGTGAATGATACAGTGCATCCATGTCATGTCGGGATTTACCTTTTTCACGTGTCCAAAAAGTCCCTTCACACGTCCCGCCATCGCAGCTGCTCAGTACAGATGTGACTGCAGGCTTCCCACTGCAGATCGTGTTCTTTGAAAAAGCTGTCTGTAATCTGGAACATTTCTTCCCCGGTTGTCTTTCCTGGCAGCTTTGTGCAAAATAAAATATGCTCGTTTATGTCCGACACGTCTTTGTAACGAGCGAAGGCCAGGAGCTGAGCATCACCACCCACACCACCTGCGGAGAGAACTGACCGATGATGTGAAGCCACATGTCATCAGTCCGACGGGTCACGGTGCTGCTCCACGGCGGGACTTTCTTCAGTGTGTCGGCTGCTTTCTTGTCAATCAGTCATACCTGCTGCTGCAGGAACAATGAGCTCTTCAATTTTCATTTACAGTCTATAAAGAGTGTGTGGATGTGTTTCCATAAGTACATGTTACGTATAGAACACGTTCTCTCTAATCACTAAACCACCAAAGTACAGCAACAGGTAGCCGGTAAGCAAAACTCCACATACATGTTATTCATGTGTTCACACTCTGATCTATATATATACACACACACACA
>NW_007580346.1:4503-12230 GCF_000690725.1 Stegastes partitus | reverse complement strand
CTAACACGGTCGAACGCCTTTTCCAGATCCACAAAACACATGTGGACTGGTTGGGCGAACTCCCACGAGCCCTTGAGCACCCGATGGAGGGCATAGAGCTGGTCCAGTGTGCTGCGACCGGGACGAAAACCAGACTGCTCCTCCTGAATCAGCGGTTCGACTATCGTTCGGATCCTCCTCTCCAGTACCCTGGAATAGACCTTACCGGGGAGGCTGAAGAGTGTGATCCCTCTGTAGTTGGAACACACCCCCGGATTTCATCCACCCCCGAAGCTCTGCCACCGGGTAGCTTTCTAACCACCTCAGTGACTTCAGCCCGGGTGATGGACAAGTCCGACTCTGAGTCCCCAGTCTCCGCTTCCTCTTTGGAAGATGTGGCGACGGGATTGAGGAGACCCTCAAAGTACTCCTTCCACCGCCTGACGACCTCCTCAGTCGAGATCAGGAGGTCCCCACCCGCACTGTAGACAGTGCTGGTGGAAAGCTGCTTTCCCCTCCTGAGGGGCAAAATAGTCCTCCATGGCCTCCCTGAACTCCTCCCAGACCCGGGGTTTTGCCTCGGCGACCGCACGAGCTGCCGCACACTTGACCTGCCGGTACCCATCAGCTGCTCCAGGAGTTCCACAAGCCAAAAATGACCGATAGGACTACTTCTTCAGCTTGACAGCATCTCTTACTTCTGGCTGTCACCACCGGGTTCGGGGATTGCCGCCGCGGGAGGCACCAGAGACCTTACGACCACAGCTATGAGCGGCCGCAGCAATGATGGAGGAGGGGAACATGGACCACTCAGCCTTCATGTCTCCAACCTCCCTGGGAGAATCTGGGAGAAGCTCTGCCGGAGGTGGGAGTTGAAAACTCTGCTGACAGAGGGTTCCGCCAGACATTCCCAACAGACCCTCACGATACGCTTAGGTCTGCCAGGTCTGGGCCCCCTTGGGCAAAGGCCTGACCATCAGGCGCTTGCATACGAGCCCCAACTTCAGGCCTGGCTCCAGAGTGGGACCCTGGCTGCGCCATACTGGGCGACGTCTCGGTCCTTGGTTTCAACCTCTTCATAGAAGTTTTTGAACTGCCCTTTGTCTGTAATTTAATTTAATTTAATTTAATTTAATTTAGTTGAGTTTATGTGAATCATTTTAAATTGGATTAAGTGTAATTAATTACATTTATTTGGGTTTAGTTGATTTATTTTAAATTAGACTGAATTAAATTAAGTGTAATTTAATTTAATTTTAGTTTAATTTAATCGAATTTGATTTTAGTTAAGGTTAGTTTAGTTTGTTGACCTGTAGAGTATTCAGCTCACGGCTACAGACGACAACCTTCTGAATCTATGCTGCAGTTAATAAACAACGTGATAAATATTGAACACATACGAAGACGTTTTGCCGTTTTCAGGTTCGTTCGGATGCAATAATTCAACAAAGTGTAAATACATAAAGTTCATCTCATAGAAAACCTAAAAATAAAACTGTTCTGAGGTTCAAACATTCAGACTTGTTTTAATAGTGGCTGTGAAACGAGCAGCAGAGCGTTTGATTCGTCAGCGAGGCCTCCCACAGGAGGGTCTTGACCACATGCTTCACGCTTATCGGCGAGGCGATCTCAGATGAAGAGTAACCGACTGCAGCAGCAGCAGCAGCCTGAGGCGGGAGCTGAGCTGAGCAGAAACCGACCACAAAACCTCTGGGTTGCACTTCTGAGAACAGATCTTCTATCTGTGCAGGAAACAGTGATCGCACACTCGATGCATTCTCAGGAGATATGAAATCGTTGACTCCTGGCTGAGTTCATTAGAGCTCATCTGAAGAAAAACCAGATGAGTTCGGGGACGTCGGTTATTGAGAATGTCAGAGGAAATCCATGAATTATAATAATATCCATTTTTAGTCAACTGAATACAAAGTTAAAGGGTGTAACGTCACATTTATACAACATTATCTACTGCAGCAGGTCGGGGCGTCTCCACAGAGATTCAGCAAAACATCTCAAAATCTTTTACAGAATCAATGCAGTTCAACTAAACTTGTTGTCTTTCTGACTCAGACTTGTTTCTTCATCAGTCCACAGGTTCTTGATGGTTTCAGTCAGGACTTTTGGGAGACCAGTCTGGAACCTTCACTTCAGCCTGATTGAACCATTTCTTCACCACTTTGATGTGTGTTTGGGCTCATTGTCTTGTTGGAACATCTACCTGTGTCCAAGATCAACCTTCTGGTGATGGTTTAAGGTTTTCCTGAAGAACGTGGCGGTATCCTCCTAAAAATACTTTTATTTACTTTGTGTAAAGCTCCAGTTCCACTGGCAGCAGAACAGCCCCAGAGCATGATGCTACCACCTCCATGCTTGATGGTAGGTTTGGTGTTCTTGGGGTTAAAGGCCCCACCTTCTCTAAATAAGTACCTGACTGACTCAAGCCATAGAGTCGGTGTTCAGCTTGAACTAATCCAACATTGTCATAATAGTGGATGGAACCCTGCATTCATTCACGGTACCTTTTTCTTATATTTCGGTCGCTGGAATCCACCCGTCAGTGCTGATCTGGACCAGAAACTCCTCGACACATGGGGACGGCAACACCTAACAGTTAGATTAAATCGGTTTTTACCATTTAAAGGATGTTCGGAGGGTGTTACGTTCCATCAGGTATGTTCTCAAAGCAACCAATGTTTTCCAGATGTTATCGAGGCCTCAGAAGACAGAATGACAAATTATAAAACATTCCTGTAATTTGATATATTAACAAAGGTGGACCATCTTGTCTGCAACATTCTGAGGATGTTTTGGGGATGCTGATGTTGTCTTCTCTAAAATGTTCCAACAATGATAACTAAGAAGAAAGTTCTCATCTGGTAAATGTTTTAAGGACACTTTTTGGAGTGTCTTGAGAGAAGCTTTTCACCTCACCTCAGTCTTATTTCAGGAAGACCAACATCAGATTTATAGAACAATCGGAATTAGATTTTTTGTGACAAGACGCGAATGTTTCAATGACCCATCACAGAAAATTCAGACCTCTAAGAGTTATTGAAAACTTAAGACTCACATGATGTTCATGGTCTTTACATGTGGACCTAAGTGTTCACAACCATCAGTTAAACTTTTGTCCAAACCGAGTCCTTTAACGAGGTCAAGTGTAATAACAGGAGACTCTTGTACAACAATGAGTCTTTCGGTTGCAACGCTACAGTCGATGTCTAGTTTTTCTTTTTCCAATAATTCAAAGAGGTGTGAGTAGCTGCACTGAATATTTGTATTGAAGGGCGTCTGGTTTGTGAGCTCTGGTAGTTGTTGGTTTATGTTGGACCCAAAAACCGCTGGTCAGAGTCAAAGCCAGTTAAGGTGTTTGTTGAGTAGAAGTAATTCAAATGCTGCCATCTAGTGACACTAAACCCATAATCTACTTCTACTAAAGGGAGCATTCAAACGTCTGCAGGCCTGATTGTATGTCACATTCGACATTTGAAGAGTTCATCTTCAACTTCATCTCCACAAACCTTCAGAAAACCCACTTTTCCATCGTCTACCTGAGACAATATCAATCAAACGTAAGTTATCTCTGTTTTTGTTGTGTCATCTCTACTGAGTTAAATCCACTCAACTTCAGTTTTATTGATATTATCTCAATGCTTCATTTAGACTTCAGACGCCTTGTATGTGACTGAATGTGTTTGCGGAGGCTGTACAGGGGTTTCTGAGCTGGTCATTGTTTTATAGACTGAGTACAATCATCAATTCAGTGTTGGTGCAAAATGCGATTCAACAGATTTGAAGAAGTCTGGTTTTGGACCCGAGGGACTGGAATAGTTGATAAGTCTGTCATGAATAAGGATTCAGAGGTCAGGCTCTTTAATATAAATTCTGTGATGGCCGACAGCTTTTTAAACATTTTGGTGATACAGTCCAACGTATCGTCTCGGGTTTCGAGCCTTCACTTGAGCCGACTCTCATGAGGGTCGATGTAAAACCTGCTAAGTCACGAAATCCCCGAATGATGTGATGATTATCCCAAACGTTCTCGTCACGTCAGGAATGTTTGGCTTTCTCAGCCTTTGAGCAGCTCCAGAAAGTGTGGAGGGAGGTCCGTAACAGCTGGCACCATTTGGTTCTTCAGTCTTTGGCCCAGCAAGCAGAGAACGTTCCCACAACATTGGCTAACATTACCCACAAGTTCTAACAATGTCTGAAAGAAATCAAAGAACATTTGGGAAGATGTTTATACTTTAAGAATTTCCTTCTGGTTTGACAATCTTACCATTTCAAATAGTGATTGTTTTTTTGTTGTCGTTCTCAAGATGTTCAGCAGGAAGTGTTCTTTTAGTTCCCAGAATGTTCAAAAGGTAACGTTGTGGGAACATTTTATAAAAAAGAATGTTCACAACAGCAACATCCCCAGAACTTTGCAGGTAAAATGTTCCATCTTTGTTAATATATTAAATTACAGGAACGTTTTATAAAAACCTCGATAACATCTCGAAACATTAGTTAAACGTTGGTCTGAGAACGTTCTTCTTCTTGAATCGTGCAACATAATCTGAAAACATCCTTTAAAAACTTTCTGTTTTACTTCATTTACAATCTCCCCAGCTGGCAGGAAATGTTCCCACAACGTTAGACAACATTACCTACAGGTTCTGTTACATTTTTAAAGAAAATATATATAATCTAATGAAAGCATGAGGGCTTAATAGACAATTGGAAAACTTTCTGGGGAAAACCTGGTCTCATTCGGAGAGACAGCATCCATCCCACTTTGGACGGTGCGGCTCCCTTATCTAGGAATATGGAGAAATTTATCAGAAAACCAAACCCCTGACAGTCCAGAGCTGAGACCAGGAAGCAGAGTTGCAGTCTTACTTCTCTGCTGCTTCTCTATGTCTGCCACCCTCCCAGTGTCCTACAGAGACTGTGTCTGCCTCCTGACCACCCAGGTTCTATAAGTCTAACTTTAATAATAGAAGGGCTGTTCACAACAACCTTCTCCAAATTCATACAACTCCATCAGAATAAAAAAAACAGGACAATTAAATGTGGACTGTTAAATGTTACATCTCTGTCATCTAAGTCTCTTTTAGTTAATGATCTGATAACAGATCATTATATTAATGTTTCTGACTGAAACCTGGCTGCAGCATGAAGAATACATCAGTCTAAATGAATCAACTCCCCCCAGTCATGTTAATGTTCATGTACCTAGAAGTTCAGGCAGAGGGGGAGGAGTGGCAGCAATCCTCCACTCGAACCTAATAATTAACCAGAGACCAAAACTGAGTTATAATTCGTTTGAAAGGCTTAGTCTTAGTATCACACACTTGAATTGGAAATCCCAAAAATCAGTTGTGTTAGTTGTTATATATCGGCCACCGGGCCCTACTCTGAGGTTCTACCTGGATTCTCAGAGATCTTAACTGACTTAGTGCTCGGTACAGACAAAATCATTATAGTGGGTGACTTTAATATCCATGTAGATGATGAGAACGACAGCCTCAGCTCTGCACTTAGTTCATTGTTAGACTCAGTTGGCTTCTCTCAGAATGTCAATAAACCAACTCCTAGTTTAAACCCTTGATCTTGTTTTGACATATGGCATAGACACTGAACATTGTACTGTCTTTAAACAAAACTCGATCCTCTCTGATCATTTTTTAATAACATTTGAATTTACAATAATGGACTATGGAACACCTACCAGAGAGCTCCATTACAGTAGATGTCTATACAAAAATGCAGTTATTAAATTTAAGGAAATGGTTCCACTATTAATTACTTCAATGCCAACACAACAGAGAGCAGTTCCTCGAATCTTAGTCCCACACAGGTGGATCATCTAGTTGACAGAACTGCAGCTTTACTGCGTTCATCAATTGATGCTGTTGCCCCATTGAAAAAGAAGAGAATAAATTATAATAAAATAGCTCAGTGGTATACTCAACAGCTTCGCATCTTAAAACAGAAATTAAGGTTAGAAAGACAGTGGCGCTCTACCAATTCAGAAGAATTTCATCTAGCCTGGAAAGACAAGTTTCCTCGTCTATAAAAAAGCGATCTGCAGGACGAGAACTGCCTACTGTTCATCCTGAATTGAGGAAAACAAGAACAACCCCAGGTTTCTTTTCAGCACTGTAGCCAGGCTGACAAGATTTTTATTACTATTGTTGTTGTTACTGATGTTGTGTTGGTGTTGTGTTGTTTTTCTAGTACAACAATTTCCCTGAGGTTTACACCAAAGGGATCAATAAAGTTTTATTCTATTCTAAGAGTCACAGCTCTGTGGAGTCTTGTTTCCTTTAGCTCTCAGCAGTAAAGACTTTATGACCTTCTTCACTGATAAAGTTTTGAATATTGGAAAAAAATATATATTAGCATGTCTGTAGGTGCAGCAGCAGCTCTGGATGCATCCATAGGACCAGATTTATACTTAGACTGCTTCTCTGCTCGAAATCTGTCAGAGCTCATGTCGATAGTACATTCTTCTAAACCAGCAGCATGTCTGTTAGACCCAATCCCTACTAGACTGTTCAAGGAACTCTTTCCTCTCATAAATACTGCAGTATTAAATATCATCAACTTTTCTATATTAACGTACCGCAGGCTTTCAAAGTAGCTTTAATAAAACCACTACTCAAAAAGCCTACTCGAGATCCAGGCGTTTTAGCTAACTATAGGTCCATATCCAACCTTCCTTTGATTTCTAAAATTCTTGAAAAAGTTGTTGCAAGTCAAAAAGAGTTTCAGTCAGTATTTAGAATGAATCATAGTATAGAGACAGCACTGGTGAAGGTCACTAATGATCTTCTTATAGCCTCAGACAGTGGACTAGTTTCTGTACTGGTTCTGCTGGATCTCAGTGCTGCATCTGATCCAGTGGATCACAGCATCTTATTACAGAGACTGGAATGTTTAATTGGGCTTAAAGGAACTGCACTAAACTGGTTTAAATCGTATTTATCAGACAGATTCCAGTTTGTTCATGTTGATGATGATTCTTCCACCCGCACTAGAGTTAATCATGGAGTTCCACAGGGCTCTGTGTTAGGACCAATATTATTTACCTTGTACATGCTCCCTTTAGGCAATATTATTACGAAGCATTGCATAAACTTCCACTGTTATGCAGATGACACCGAGCTATATTTATCTATGAAGCCAAATGAAACCAATCAGTTGGTCAGACTTCAGGCATGTCTGAAGGACATAAAGGGCTGGATGACCTGGAATTTCCTTCATTTAAATTCAGACTAAACTGAGGTTATTGTATTTGGCCCTAAACACCTCAGAAACGCACTATCTGACCAGATAGCTACTCTAGATGGCATCGCCTTGGCCTCCAGTTCTACTGTAAAGAACCTTGGAGTTATTTTTGACCAGGACATGTCGTTCAATAGCCACATAAAACAAGTTTGTAGGACGGCCTTTTTTCATTTATGTAATATTGTAAAAATCAGAAGCATCCTGTCTGAGAGTGACGCTGAGAAACTAGTCCATGCATTTATAACTTCTAGACTGGACTATGGTAATTCCTTATTACCAGGATGTCCCAATAACTCTCTAAAAAACCTCCAGCTGATCTAAAATGCTGCAGCAGGGTTCTGACAGGAACCAGTAAGAGAGATCATATTTCTCCCGTATTAGCTTCTCTTCATTGGCTTCCTGTAAAATCCAGGATAGAATTTAAAATCCTGCTTTTAACATATAAAACTCTTCATTACCGAGCTCCATTTTAC
>NW_007580346.1:2294-3233 GCF_000690725.1 Stegastes partitus | reverse complement strand
TAAAAAAAACACCACATTCGTCTGCGTTTCGTTGCATAACTTCACTGCAAATGTACTTTGAGTTCGTTATCTTTGCATGTTTGAGGTCAAACTGGATGCCTTTATATCCATCCTGCTGGCTGACTGTATAGTCATTTTAATTCTAATGCACACCTTGGCTCTATGATTCAGTTATTTCATGCCTCCTGGGTTACTTCCACTCGCACAGTAGCGCAAATGCTAAGATTAGCCTTAAAAGTACAATTTTATTGAGTAAAGCTCACAAACATACGTGTATTTTGTTGTTGTTAGCCTTCCAGCGTGTTGCAGGCTGATCGGGTGTTTTTGGCGCACCGTTTGTTTTGCGTGCTGCATTTTGGCCAAATCACTACGTACCACTAGTGTAGTTAGCGGATTGGATATTTTGTAGGTCATGCATACGTTAGCAGATGTTAAAAATAAGCAAACGCTGCATTCAGTTTGAAAGAAAGAACCTTTTAAGAACATCGTTTATTTAAATCAAGATGTTTATATTTCAGGAAGTTTGCTTCTATGTTTTCTTCGCACAAACAAGATCAACAAGTTATGCTAAATATGATGTAGTTAGCTTAGCTTAGCATAACTGTCGTCATAATGTGACGGCATGACGTTGAAGCTTCTTGCAAAGCTTCTAAACTTAAAAACAAATGTGATAATGTGGAGTTTGACTTGTGTAACATTTATTTCATCACTGCTGTTTCTGTGCTTTATTTCTAACTCCGTATGTTGTACATCTAGATGCATGTTTCAGTGATAAGCTGCTGCAACAATCATCATCGTAAAGCGCTGCAGAAGAAGCTCGTGTTTAATCGTATATAATACAGACATTTCACATAAAACATTCTTGTTAGAATAAAAAGCTCTTAAATCAGTCACAGATGGCAGATTCACACTGAGTAAATGAAAAAATTAAAAAAAAAA
>NW_007580346.1:0-1219 GCF_000690725.1 Stegastes partitus | reverse complement strand
CAATCTGCTTCAAACTTGACACTGCTCTACCGTGCATCCCCAGTAACACACCAGCCAAGTTTAAAGCAGATTAGATGTGTAGTTGTTGAGATAAGCAAAGCACAGACACACACACACACACACAAATGGCTCCTAATAAAATGTGACATAATTAATGCACATTTTACTTTGATTGCATTTGCAACGCTCGAGCAGAATGTGGCACATGTTAGCTATATGAAAAACACGTGAAACTTCAGCTAGTTTTTGAGAATTTGAGAATTGTTGCTATTTAAGCACAACAAATTCGTGTCGGAAACCCTCCAGCGTGTCGACACCTTCTTTCCCGTCTCTGGAGGCGGCGTCGGCGTCGGCTGTAGAGGTCAGCGGCTGAGCCTCGGCCGCCTCGTCGATGTCGTCGTAAGACAAAGATGGACCGCTCCGTCTGTCGTCCTCTCTGGCGAACTCGTCCTCGGGTCTGAATCCTGCAGAATCAGCAGCAACGAAATAAGAGATGACATTAAATAAAAAAATTTAAAAAAAAACTACATGGAAAAATCAACTGTTTGTGAAAGTCTATTAATGAATTGGGAAAATAACTAAACAGTGCATTTCAAGCATCTGGTTTATCAATGCAGGTTTTATCACACTGATGATGTAATGTTAACAGGGTGCACAAAATATTAAAGATTATACATTTCACTTATGTTTTTACTTGACTAAGATGAAGTCTGAACTAAAATGACGAGGATTTCCGATGATGTGAATCCAGTTTGTTTCCTCTAGAAGTGCATTCAGACTTCTTACACTCATTGTTGGGGATTTATTTTATGCACGTTTGTTTGTGGGTTTAGAATAGAATAAAATAGAATAGAACTATATTGACCCCCTTGGTGGAAACCTCAGGGAAATTGCTGTGAGTTTATGAGTTGTTGCTTTTCCCCCCATTTTCATCCAAGTTTTAAAGGAGGCTGTGCGTTGGGATCAAAAAGTAGAACAATCAGCAGAGCGGTCACATGCATACATACATGTTTAGCATATTAGTGAGATAAAACTGATATTTACGGTCACTCATATGATTTATTAGCCATCATCCTGCGGGTGATGATACAAGAGGCTCATATTTAGAGAGCAGCATTTCTTATTCCAGAATACTAAATGAGATATATTCTGACATTTGGATGCAATATATTGTATTGAAATGTACCTAAAAGATCAAAAATAAAAAAGATAACTGTAT
>NW_007580345.1:17148-32676 GCF_000690725.1 Stegastes partitus | reverse complement strand
AAGCTCAAGTTAAATTCCAGAGCAATGCAATGCTCCACTGCTCTGTTCTGTGCTGTTGTTCCTGAGCAGTATCTTACAGAGGCTAATGATGCTAATGTTAGCAAAGTCCGTGGACATTATAGCTCTTGTGTACTTGAGCTAATGCTTTAGCGGTCGCAATTATCCCAAAATTGTTGGCCACAGAGGCCACTTCTGCAATGAGCTGAAACGAAAATAAGCATGCATGTAACCATTAAATATCCAGTTGCACCAAAGTTTTCACATTTTCTAGCAGGTCTGCACGAGACGGAGACAAAAGCAGATCTGCTGCCTCTCAAACTCAGTTAAACTTCCTCTTTCTGGTGACACTAACATCTCTCACGGATATCGATGTAAAGCTACGACGACATGCTTCGCGCTGCTTGCCGCCGTCTCCATCCCTTCCTGAGTGTTATGTCGGTGTCCCAGTTTCGATGCTACATCAGCGAACATGGCTCAGAGCGAGGCACACACGGGCAGAGAGGTGTATGGGTAATGCAGCATGAGGCTGTCTGTCGTATCACATGTGCAGGGCATCGCCTGCAGCGCCCACGAGCAGGAGAAGAAGAAGAAGGAGAAGGAGAGGAGGAGGAGGAGGTGGAGGAGAGAGGGGAGTGTAGCTCTGAGGTATCGCAGTCCCTGTCGCCTCACTTCTCCCAGGGGGGAGGACTGTGTGCTTTCCCCCTCCGCCTGAGGTGAGCGCTGAGTGTGTCGGTGGCTGAAGGGCCCTGCAGGGACCTCGACTTCTGCTGTCCCCAGACCCAGAGCCATGTGCCGGGCTTGGCAGCCCCTCTGCGCCCGGCCTCGGGTCGCTGTGGGAGGGGGAGGCGGTGGGGAGCGATGGGAGAAGGGGGAGGACACGGTGGGGTTTTTGTTTTAGCTGGGAAAGATTCAGAAGGTGACTTATGTCGGTCCATGAGTGTTCTACTTTGTCAGATATTGTCATATTTTAGAAAGTGGAAAGTGAAATTATTTAGAATAGTCTATTTATTAACTTATGCACGTTGTATTTATTTATCCAAACTACACATTTACATAAAACTGCACCTTGTATGTAATTTTTGCAGCATTTTAAGACGTTACTGTTCATACATGTGCAGCAACATCAGTTAAAATACTGCTTTTAATGTTCTTCATATGTTAGATGAGCTGTTTTTAAAACAATAATCTACTCCACTGTTTCCATAGATGTACATGCTCGTATTACTTTTCTACTAGATGTTTATATTGCATGTTTGCATACAATAAATTATACATATATGGGTCTTTTTCCACCACTGATTAAACCTGGTTGTATTCTACAGTGTTTAGCAGCGCTTCTTGTTTTCTCAATCAGCGGTTTCCCTACTTTTTATCCCTTCACCCCCTAAAATAAAAATTCAAGAGACTCAACAACAGCAAAAAAAAAAATGCTGCACAACAGTCCTACATGCATAGTATTATTTTATAGTGATTTAATTCAGGCTAGGAGGAGAATACAGCAGTGAATTTCATGTATAAACTGTAGTAAACAAACCGGATGTAGGAGCAGGAGACTGAGGGTTTTCATGATTGACATATTTTATTCTTTATTTTTTAATTTAATATTTTTATTTTAGGAAATTGAGCTCAAACGTTGGCATCCCTTTTCGTCTTTTTTCTAGTATTCACACTGTTTAATTTTGTTTAACTAATTAGTTCAACCTTTACAGCACTTTAGTCAACTCAAGTTTTATTTTTTAGACATCCTGTTAGAAAAATAGATTTATTTCTAATTGTTTCTACATTTTTTATTTTTTTTAATCGCTGGAAATCATTTTGTTGCTGCCACTTTGAAACTATTGTTCTAGATCAGCAAAAACTAGTTTTTTGAAAATGGGGTCGTTGTTGTAGCCAATACGACAAAATTAATCCTGTCCTAAAACACAAACGAACAAAATAAAACACCTGACTAGTCATGGGAAGTCAATATGTGGGACTTCAAAAGTTATTAAAAAGAAAGATGTTCACGCTTTAAAAAAAAAAAAAAAAAAAAAAACTACAGCAAATGGGTGAAAAAATTCAGTCTTTAACTACTTTTAAAATGCTTCACATAACCATGGCTATAGAAAGAAAAAACTCTAAACTGTTTTTACTCAAGGTGGAAAAAAAGTTTACATTAAATTGCAGGTGATGCCTTTCTATGCCGATGATACACAACTGTTGTTTTAGCATTTATTCATGTTGTAATCCTAGTTATTGCGATCATTGTGCTATATTTGTCTTAAAAAGCTCACAAATAATGAACTTTTCTAGAAGATATGTGCCTCAATAACTAAAAAAAAAAAGAAAAATATGTTCAGTTTCAAAGCGAATGTCTGGAAACAGAGCTATTATTTTTCCTTCAATTTCCTGTTTCGGCGTAGACTAAACGCCTACAACAAATCATGCCCCAGCAGCCAGAATAATTATTCCATTCTGAGTTGCTTTGTCTACATAGAGTAGATCCTGCTTTAATTTACACTGAGCTGAAACAGCAGTCGTGTGCATTTTAATTAAGGGGGCATCAGAGAGGTTGGTTCTGAAGAAGGATGGACGGACTCAAGCAGCTTCATTTAGATCTAATTTGTTTGAATGGCAGGTCATTTTCCGAGTGTAACTTGAAGGGTTTCATTACAAAATGTCACATATCTATTCTGGGTGAAGGAGAAGAGCTTAACTTTTCAAACGCGTAAGTGATTATGTCCTCGAAAGCCGAGCTATTTTAATAGCGAAGGTCTTCAGCTACCTAATAACGTCCTTCATGATCTGAAGTGAGCTTAAACATTATTCTAACGGCTCGCACCTGATATCTTGGAATTAATCCTCAATTGTAGATTTTTTGTGAAACAGGTTTTTCTGCAGAAGCGGGAGGGTTTTTTTTTTTTTTTTTTTAATTGGGTATCAAAAGACTACCTGGTTCACACAGAGACGCCAAAGATATGTGCAAGTCGGAGGTGTCCTGTGGCCTCATTCTGCCCGACACCGATGACACATCATTATACAGCACAGGGGAGATCTTTCAGCCCGTCTCATTATTACCAATAGGAAATCTGCTTGGATTCGCTCAGAATGGCTTGATAACGTCCAGCGGTGTGACACGAGGACACAAACTTCTGCTAATTAAGGCTGGGAGAGGAGGTGCGAGGTGGACGCGGGGTTTTGCGGTGCAACAGAAAAGAACGGAGACTGCAGGGTTTACATGTGACTGATTAGTGCACCTGACAGAAGCGTCCGTTAACGCCGCGGTTCAGACGACTAATAAAACTATAAAGACACAGTTTTGATGAAACCTCTGTCCGCCGACGCCCACCGGTGGGTTCGCTTCTTCTTTAACAAGTCGCCAAAATTACAGCAACTGGCAGAAACAGAGCGAAAGTTGAAGACCTGCAAACTTTCCGACGTGTCGCGCATCGTTCTGTTGGGGAATAACTGCCAGAAATGAGCGTTAAATTGGGATGTTTCATCAAAATTTAAAAAATAACAACATGAAAACAACAAAAACAGGAACCGTTTGCACCAGATCCTTACAAACGAAACATATTTAATCAATAAAACAAACGCAGCAGAGGAGGAAGTTGGTGGAAGATGCATTTTACACGGTGAAACATCTCTTTAGAGTTAGGTTTTGTTTGGAGAGGCTGCAAAAATGTAAATATAGACGTTTTTTCCAATATTGGTAACATTTGTGGACATTTGGACGAATGTCAGACATGCTGATGGATATTTTTTTTACATTTTTGTAACAAACAATCCCAGAAAACTGTCTGTTTTTGGACGATTAATGGCATTACAGCTCCACTGAGCTGCACAAAAAGACATTTTACTTCTAGTCATGGTTGTTTTGTTCCCATAGAGGTGCAGGACTTTATACTGCAGTGGCTCTCTTGCAGCCTTTTTGTTGTTTTCTACAGAGAAAAGACTAAAAAAAAAAAATTAAAAATCTACTCGAACCAGAGCAGTACGAGGCAGCGCTCGGAGCTAAATGCTAATGTCAGCCTGCTAACACACTCGCTATGTAAATGTTAATGCTAATGCTAAACAGGTAAGATGTTTAACACGCTCGCTGTCTTAATTACGCATGCAGCATTGCTAATTAGCATTAAACACGGCGGCGCAGCTGAGACTGATGGGAGCGTCGTTAGTTTAGCAGGAATAACCTAAAACATAAACTATATGATAGGAGCTCCTGTATTTTGTTGAGAGACCCACAAAAGACAGATTAAAGCAAAGAATGGTTGGAACTGATGGTTTTTTTTGGATCTGTTGTCAACAAAAGAGGATCCTGGTCGACTGAAATCGCATCGACTCTTCATTTAAATTTGGTTATTTTAAACTAAAACTACAAAAACGTTCAGTCAACTCTACGGACGACTTCTTTGTTTGTGTTGTTTGTTACTTTTGGCGAGTTAACATTCAAATAAGTTTAATCCAACAGCCTCCATTAGGTCGGACCGGTTCAAAGTTGAGAAAACGCGGGGGTGTTCACGGGTTCCTCTCACCGCCAAAAACACTGGATTATTCTTTTAATTCTGTTGATGATGTACAAGTTTCAAACCAATGACAGCGCATCAACCAACCAATCGATTTCCCTTCATAGCAGTAAAACAGAAACACCAGCTCCTACAGGAACTTTTCATTAAATCTGCCCCCCCACCCGCTCGTCGCGTCTTTCGAGCTCCACAATTCACACTTCTAACAAGCTGTCCCTTAAAATTTCGCCGTGTCCGAGCCCCGACGCCGGTTTTATTCCCGTTAGATGTCACGACAAAAGCCAGAAGATGCATTAAAGAGGCCGAGTGTAAAACAGCAGCGGTCGTTACATCAGTGTGTTTGTTTTAAAGGCCATCACTGGTTTGAAGGTGTTTACAAGGACTCAGGACGTCTCTCTTCACATTCAGCAACAGCAGCACATTCTTTGGCCAAAAAAAAAACCACAGCGAAGGAACAAAGGTGGACGTGGAAACCTACAAAAACTCGCATACCGAAATATGTCGGACGCAGCCCGAAACCCTCAATCATCTCATCAGCGAGGGATTTAATGGACTGACTGTCCTTTAAAACGCACCATAATCTGTTTTAAATGTGCGCTATCAATCATGTTGGAAGAGGAGGTGTCACATCGCACGGGAAGGGAAGTCAACTCTTCAGATGGAGCGGCGAGGTAATGTCCTCTTCCTTTGGACGGGCTTCCACTCCGCCAATCCAAGATAATGCGAGCCGGGAGCCAAGAGTACGTTTTACTACCAGCATGGTAGCATGTATGTGCTTTCCACTGCTGCCAGAAACAAAGAGAGTAGATAGCGGAGAACCAGAGCGAGGGAGGGGGGCGGTCATAAACGCAGAGAGGGAAGACAATCCCATTGGCTCTGCTTTCATCAGATAGGTGGCACCGTGAGCTAATCCCCAGGCTTAGCTGTGTGCCGCCCAGCACGGCACCCAGCCGGGTGTCGCCGGGGCCACCCTGGCAGATCTGGCGGGCCATGTGGCCATCCCAGCATCCCCAGGGAGGTTCGCAATCCCGCCATGTTGCATTTACCTTCTGTGCAGGTGGCCTCGCTGGCCTCTCGCTGGCTCCAAAGCGGGGGGAAAAAAAACTTTTTGCACACTTTGGCTCGGAGAGGCTGCGGAAGCTGTTTCAAAACCCACAGACAAAAGCGGCTCCGTGTTAGTAAACTGTACATCACATGCATTTTCCGACATACTTTTTTAGACTCTTGGCATCCCCTCCGCGGAGCAGAGAAACCCTTAGCGTGTGATTCTTATCTTAAAGTACAGACAGACAGGCGGCAAAACGCTTTGGCTTCGGGAGCTCCAGAGTTCAGGCTTTTGTGGGGTTACAGCCGGAGCGAGCGTTTTTCTGCATGTTGGCAGCTCCGAATAACGATCCATCAACTCCTGCTCGCTGGTTCACTCGTAAAGTCATCACCTAATCTTAAATATCCGTGCTGTCAAACCCTCTCCTGCTCGCTGACTGACAGGCTGGGAACGAGAGCGCCGCTTCATGTTTATGCAGTTTTACGCTTCTAAAAAGCACAATAAACTGCAGGAAGCACGAGATCAAACCTCCTACTCTCACCACTGTGTTGTGTAAATTCCACTACTTTATGTATTTATGGACACACCGTGCACTCTCGTTTATGTACAACTCTAATTTTACATCCTCATCATCAAGCACAGAGGTTGTCGTGATGGTTTTTCCACGACTACTTTGGAAACTTTAGAAGAAAAAAAGCAAATTATACATGATTATCTGTGTATTTATTGCATATTTACATTCTTACCTGCATGTTAGCTTGTATTTTCTGAAGCGCTTTGTTAGCTAAAGTATGCAGTTATGTGTTTTAACAGATTTGGAACATTATTTTGTGCATTATAGCAACGATATGTTGCTGTTAAACTAATAAAAGTTGGATTTTTGTTTTACAAATATTAAAAAAACTTCAATATTTAATACGTTTCCAAATTAGCAATACTGATACGACAAATATGTTATTATTCACGTTTTTTACAACCTCTTCAAACTGGGCGTTTTCACACCAAAAGCTGTTTCACCGTGCTGAATGTATCTCCAACAACTAGCTCCTCTGCTCACTGTTTCTGAGCCGTGCCACATTCCTTTTATCCAGCAAGTATGTTTAATTTTATGCTCAATCTTGTGCATTTTTTTTTACATTCTCACCTGCATGTTAGCTTGTATTTCCTGAAGTGTCTTGTTAATTAAAGTATGCAGCTATGTGTTTTAACAGATTTGGAAGGTATTTTGTGCATTATAGCAACGATATGTTGCTGTTAAATTAAAAAAAACTCATGAAAGTTGGATTTTTGTTTGACAAATATTGAAAAAACTTCAATATTTAATATGTTTCCAAATGTAAACAGGTGTTAGCAATGCTGATATGACAAATATGTTATTATTTATGTTTTTACAACATCTTCAAACTGAGCGTTTTCACACCAAAAGCTGTGTCACCGTGCTGAATGTATCTCCAACAACTAGCTCCTCTGCTCACTGTTTCTGAGCCGAGCCACATTCCTTTTATCCAGCAACTATGTTTAATTTCACTCTCAATCTTGTACATTTTTTACATTCTCACCTGCAAATTAGCTTCCATCTCATAAAGCTCGCACAGATATAACCAGATTTTTATTTAAATTTACATTAATTTGCTTTATTCTTCTAAATAAATTGCATTTTTCTATTTTTTTATTGTTGTTAAGCTGATGTTCATGCCAGAAAAAGCCTTATTAAGTCGATGCCAACCCACTGAGTGCACACTTTAAACAAAAGCTGCGCTACTTCTCTGATTTATTTGTCTTGTTTTATTATAACTACCTATGTACCTGCATGCCAGCTTCCTTTTTGTTTTTATTTCGTTGCATCCCGGCCCTCCTCCTGCTCCCCCGCCGACACAAAACGCCAAAGTCCCGCTCTACTGTTGCTCCTCATTGTGAGGCGTTCCACCCGAAAATGCAAATGTAAACATTACACCTACACAATGCCCCGTAATATTTCGCCGTGGTAATCCTCAATCAACAGGCCCCACTGGGGGGAAAAACAGGCCTCTTCAGTGTGTGTGCTGCGCTCTGGCAGCCGGCCAGCTCCTTCTTCTGCACCAAACACTGAGCTGAGTCGGTTGCTTTAGTGGAAACAGACAAGCCAAATCGGCGCAGAGTGACCTATTTTGTTGCCGTGCGCCGCTGGGAGTGTGTTTTTCCCTAAACTAACCCCTGCCTGCTCTCTTTTCTCTCCCAGAAAACCGAGGAGGAGAGGGTGGGGGTGGAAGCAAAGAGGAAAGAAAGGAACCGAGGCTCGGGCCCGGCGTAGCGGATGATCGGCCTCGACGCCACACCTACTGATGTGGTCCGAGCTCTCTTCCCTTTTTCGCTCTCCACCCCTCTTCAGAGGCACCTAATTATGAAAACCCTGACTCATTTACATGGCTATGTTTGATCTAAATTACACTCCAAACCACACCAAATTAGGATCATCTGTGAATGTAAAACACTTTTTTTCCTCCTGCTCTCTCTCTTGCCCCCCCGTCCTCCTCCTCCTCCTCCCTCGGAGCTCTGCAGGGCACATGTTCGATGATGAAGGGGGGGATTTACAGTTTTTTAACGTCCTCTGGAGACCTGAGCTCCGTCCCACCCGGAGAGGGACCCGAGTCGCCCACAATTATCCGAGGATCTGATCTGCACCCCCCCCACCCGTCCCACGCCCAAATTAGACTGAGCCTCCTCTGACTGATTCGACGTACAGGCGGCACATTAATTACAATATGCCAATGGCTGGCCCGGGCTAATTGCAGGCGCTTATTATGCATTCATGTTCTCATAATGTACATCATCTTCCTGCGCTCTTCTGTCTCTCTCCAGCCTCAGCTGTTTGTTTTACTCCATTATCAACTCATATACGGGATTCTCAAATATCTCAAAGCTGCGCCGCTTTCTGGGCACAATGAACGCAACAAACGGTTTGAGGTTTATGCTACTGCACGCGTTTGTTTTTAGCATTTTAGTGAGAAATTTAGCAAAATCAAGGTTCACAGGGGTGTGTATCAGCACATTTGGATGAGATTTAAGTGCACAAATCTAGATTTATTTACTTCTTCAAAGCAGAACAACTACAACGAGGAGTCGTCTAACAAACGTACAATGTTATAAATCATAAAAAAAACTAAACTAAAGCTGGATTTCTTCGGTTTTATTGGTTTCCAACAATTTAAGAAATTGGAATCAACATTTTTCCAAGCGTCTGCAGGCTCCAAACACTGCAGATATTTTACTATTTGCATGTTTACAACCTTTATTTCTAACACTACGCTGCACATCGACTGAAATGTGTCACCGTGTGGAATGCATCCTCCTCTGTTCACCATTTCTGAGCCGTGCCGCACTTATTTTATCCATCACATATGTTCAGTTTTGCCCTAAAGCTCTTCCTACTTGCCTCCTCTCTGCACCACACAGCCTGCAGTTCATCCGAAAAAACAAAACCGAGTCACGTGACCGCCGGTTGGAGTCGAGTCATTCAGAATTTTTTGATTTTTTTACGAAATCTGAAATGAATTCAAGCTTAGATTTGCACTATTTTTCCAAATTCTGCAGATTACTATGCTGTCACAGCGTCCTGCTCTGATAAACGGTGTCATTTTTTAATATTTTTTTAAAAGAGATAAGACATGATATTGTGATTTTGTTGGATTCTTTTCATCCATTTATAATTCAACAATCAAATCCAGTTGTTTGCAAATTAGCGGCTGCAGCCAGCGGTTCCTTATTAAACCATCCGTTTCTTTTATTGGGAAACCAAAACATATGCTAATTTCGGGCGCTTTCAACATTTCCTGGTGCGCCGTGTTTGTGAACGCAGCTTTGATGATGTTAGGTTTCGGTGCCCCAGAAGACACGGACCTCATGACAAAATCATCGAGCCGCATTTCAGGAAATTATCACATCTTTGTTTTGGAGGGACAAAAAAAAACCATCCACACACAAAAGTCCCACTTCCTCGCCGTCTTGTGGTCCTGTTCTTTTGATTCCATATTTATTATTGTTGCGGCAGAAGATTCGGTCCATTAATAAGTGAAGCTGAATATGCATCATTTATAATCACCGCGTTAATGCAATTAATGAATATTGAATGAATAATTGAAGGCCTGGGTGTTAGAACGGAGCCAGCCTGGCCTCTATTCTCAAATCTGACACGACAGGTGACTGCTTTTTTTTTTTTTGATTTTTCTACTCATTTCCTGCAGACGAGCTCCGTCAGCGCTCGGTCGAGGCGACTGGCAGGTGCCGAGGCTGGAGTTTAGGACGAGAGCGCCCGCCGAGGTGAAGCGCTGCAGACTGCACCTTTAAAGTTCAAGGCAGTTGCCTCTCGCTGCCATTTGGAGCCACCAGAGTGCTAAATCTTCCGCTGCAGCGTTTGACAAAAATGGCTGATTACTGAACTAAGATCAAACATCTCCCCACAAATCTTTGAACAGGCAGCCAAACTACGGAGAGCACTGCTATTCTGAGAAGTTTGTTTTCGTGCCTTCTGTTGTGGTTTGACTGGGCGGGCGAGCCGTGCCTCGTTCCCCCAAATCCGCAGAGCCTGGATCCAATAAGCCGCAGTATCTGAGCGCGGCGCTGCGGTTGGCAGAGGCAGGACGCTACCTACCGAAGCCCCGTCACTCCGCAGAATAGGTGCTTTTACTCTTTCAACCCGCCACTTAATTCACAACAAATGTTTGGAGCCTTTGTTCCTCCGTCTCTTGATCCCAGAGAGCATTCCTGGAAGCCTACGAAAGCCCTCGCAGGTAAACAGCGGGGCGGCTTTTGTTGACACAACCCCTCTTGATTTGGTATCAATTTGCAGACCTGGACTAATCGCTCCCGCTGAAAAAAAGGTCCGTCGAGGTTAAAACACGAAGCGTTCGGCCCAAACTTGATCAGTTCTGCTCTTCTGTCTTTTGTCATCTCCCTCCTTCGCTGCAGTTTATTTGCGCGTAAAGAAAAAGAAAAGAAAAAAAAGAGGAAAGGAGGAAGAAAGAGGGATACAAACAGAGTGCGGTTGAGGCAATGAAAACCCCGAGGGCTTTATAAAAACATCTTCCCCTCAAAGAAGAAGAAGAAGAAAAAGAGGATTAGATTGCTGCTGTCATGGAAAATGCCTGTAACTGCAACCCGGGTGTTTTTCTTCTGCGTACCTGAACTCAGACTTTCCACGGTCAGTTCACGTGCTGCGATGTGTCGAGAACTCGGCGACCCTGCGGGGATTTATTTCTCTTTTTTTTTTCTCCCCCTCCTCAACTTTACTTTGAGGAACTTTAAAAATGCACAAAGGAATGAAAACAGAATCTCTTTTTTGTCCCCCCAAACTAAACGCAGTCGATCAGACGTTAGTTAGAAAATGAAACGGTTCAGATGGAGAATTAAGAATTAAGAGAATCATCAAGTGCAAAGAATATTCCAGAAAAAAGCCGCTTCTGTGAGCAAACAGATGAACTGAATCAAAGTTTTTGTTCAGATTTCTTCACATATCGTGTCGTTAAAACGTGATTTTATATTGTGTTTGCATTAGAAGCACTTTGCAACTTAGCTTTCAAGCTATTTTCCACATTTGATGAACATTTTTAGTCGCTGCAAGAAACATGTCTTTCCTTACATGTGTTGATTTATGTGCAAATTTTATCCAACAGACGTGTTTTTTTAATCTATTATCGAACATTTTTCTAGTTTTTCCAACATAAATAAAGCCCACATGACAATTAGTGAAGAGTTTAACTTAATACATGTAAATATTTGCATTAAAAAAACATAAAAATCTGCATTAACAGGTGTCTAAATGTTTTTTTTTCCTGATTAATTTGTTATTTTCTCATTTGTTGGTGAGAAAATGGTGGAAAAATTGTTCCTCTGAAGCCTAATGTGACAAACGTCTTGTTTTGTTTTACATTTAAGAAGCTGGAATCATAAGATTCAGACTTTATCTGTCCACTCACTGCATTTAATCTATAAAAACAGTCGGCGATTAGTTTAAACAGCGGATGGATCAATCGTTGAAAGCCAACATGAGAGCAACAGATGTGTTCAATGGTACAGTCTCTCCCTGAATTATCACAGTAAGCTACAACTATACATGTAGTTTACAATAAACTATAATTATCGTGTGCTGGTGCAGCTCCACCTGAGACTTTTCCACCTGGTTTGACTTCATCCCAGAAACTCCTCAAATGGATCAAAGCCACATCGAAGGTGTTGAAAGATTTTAACTCTGTGACGCTAACAAGGCTCATCGTTGTCAATTTTAGTGAACATCTGTCCATCAATCTGCTGCTAAAACCCGCAAAAAGTTACCAACAAAGCTGCTCTATTACCTCCCTGAGCTCCTGGTGATTATTATTTTTGCTGAGAAGAAACAAACCGCCTTAAACGCATCTAAAACGCAGCAGCAGGGATGTAACTACGTCGTTTGACCTCCTTCCATCTCAATCGGCGACACGGGCCAAGTGTCAAAACGCCAGCGCTACGTCTCTCAGCTAACAAGTCCGACGAGACGCGTTTGGGGTCCCCCCTCCATCGCCTTTTGATCTCCTGAGCTGCGTTCGCCGCCACCGAAGCTGGGACGGTTTGTCATGGCCGGGGGCGGCGGGAACTGGCGAGGCGGGGACGCCCGATGAAAATCTGACTGTCAACGTGCCCTCCTCAATTTATTAAGCGTCCCTCAGAGCGCGGAGCCGGGATTCCTGACCCTGATAATGCTGAGCCTAGAGGGGAAATGGCATCGAGAAGCAAGCTCCGCATCCTGTTGTGCCGCGGTCAAAATGAGATGCTAATTAATTACCATTGGCATCTTTAGCAATGCGTGTCAGCTCCTATTTGGTGTATCAATCTGTTGTGGGATCAAACTGAGGCCGTCGCTGGTTCCTGCCGTCGCCCCGAGGTCGAGGCGAACGCCCACTGTGACCTCGTGTTCGGTCGGGGGGGGGGGAGTTTAAGGGCCCCTCGGCGCCGGAACAACCAATCTGATCACGTTATGGATCAATAGGAAGGAACCAGGCAGCAGCAGAGAGCCTCCAACAATAAAGAAGTCTGTCTACATACATGTAAAAAAAAAATCACACCTTATATGGAGGTGTGTGGTTCTTGTGGAAGCACTGCATTCTGGGTAATGTAGTAAAACCACACAGTGAAGCTTCTTCCATTCAGTTCAGTTCAATCTGGAAAATACTTTGCAGAAACCTTACATTTAGCTTTTATTTCTCATCTTTCTATTCATTGTTTTTTACATGATGGGGTATTTTAGTGCAGGTTAAAGCATTTATTAGTTTGTAGAAATCTGCTCTGCATTGGGCTACTAACTATTTTACACAAAATATACTTTAACAGGTAATTCAAGGCGTTTTCTCTCACCCACAACATCAAAAATTTACGTATATAGATAAATCTTATCGGTTACACACTTACTTTGATGGGTTGGTTTGACTTAATAATTGTGGTAATTGCATCAACTAAATATTTTGAGTAGTTTAAACTCAAATTAATGCGTTTGTTGATTTTAAGCTAAATTCAAGTTGAGGTAACTTAATGATGTTAACTTCATTTTTCTTCACCTTGAACTCAGGATTTTAAATCCTTTCTTCTGTCTGAACACACCTGGACAATTTCAGATGAAATTAAAAACATCTTTGAGTGTAAAGAAAAAGCTAATTCCTCCAACTTAACGTAGCTTGTTGGTTGAACATAATTTCATGAGAAGTTGTCACAACTCAACAAAAGTGGTTTGATTAAGTACAGCTTTGGAATACTTTAATTTTACTTCACCGCACTTATTTATTGTAGTTTTGAAATATTTTGCAGATGTAGAATTTAAAGGTGATACGATAATTAAACTAGAAGCATCATTAAGGATGAAAAAAATTCTCTTTACTTGTATTTTACTACTAAAAAGTGCTGCTTCAAGTAACAAAAACAACGTCCTACTTCAGGATTAAACACGAATAAAATATGCTGCATGCAATTTGGCAGCTAATGCTTTTTTGCAAAGAAGGATAAATGTGCTAAACTTTTAATTTAATACTTAAAAAACTGAATATTTCCCTGAAAAAGTTTGTGTTATTCTTAATTTTTAATAAATCTAAACATTTAAACACAGTTCAGGAGATTCAGCACAGATGATGTTTGACATGTTGACCTAAAAGGACTTTGAAGGAGCGTTAGAAGTACTGCAGGAGCACTTGGAGCAGAGCGACGTTGCACAAGAAGACGTCTTTCATGGGGACCGCGGCCACGTTGTGATTTCCTCTCATGTGAAAACAAACACATCTTCTGCAAACTGATGATCATATTTTAGTTGTTGCATCAAACCGGACAGCTCACAGTTTATTGTAAAGTGGTTAAAACATCCAAAATCATCCAATATTGTGAAGCTACGAGGCTACACGAGTCAAACTCTCATCCTTAGCCTGAAACATTTGCTCCTGAAACGCTGATTTTATTTATTCAGCTGTTTATTTCAACCCTTATTTCTGTTTACAGGATAATTAAGATCATTTATTTTGATATGTGCTGTCAGTTTCCTGAAAAACAATGAGCTAATTGATTCATTTAGAATAATAAAAAAACCCAACGTGTGCAGCGCGTCTGCCTTTGGAACGTCGAGCGAGACAAAGAAATGTTCACATCATCGGAGGGAAATAGGTCTGAAAGCACTTTACAAACAAATTAGGTTAACGCCCCTGAGGATGTGACTCCTACCACTCGACACGGAGCCGATGCAAAATAGAAGAAGATGTACAAAATAAAGAAAATGACTCCAACAGGTTGACCAGGTTCCATCAGGAGGCCAACGGCAGCAGCAACAGTCATTAACTGGAGATAATAAGCACAAGGTCAGGAGATTTCTGAATTATCTCCCCTTCTCCCCACTGTTCTGTCAGACTCCTATGAAGTTGTGTTCAAGAGCGGGCTCACGTTAATCAGCGTTTTAATTGCCACTTGCCTCCGAGTGTGTGGGGAATAAGGCCAATTTCCCCGAGTCTCTCCTTCAGGAGGAGGCAGACAGGTTCTTGGAAAGAGAGAGGTCTGTCAATGTGGATTACTGTCACAGGCAGGAGTCGGGTTTTACGCTTTTAGAAACACGGGGACTGTATCGTGCAGATATCTACATCAGTGTACGCGCAACACGCCATCCACACGCATCACCGTTTGTCTTTATGTTGCAGCAACGCTGATAATGTTCACTGTATTTCCAGTGGCATCAATTACACGTCTTCTAATTGGTGAGCGTTAGCAGCAGGGGTGATAGCAGGAATGACAGCAGCACACATAAGGTTGGACGACCAGACAAACACACAGACTTTAAGTGGTTGACTGAGTCCAGCGTTGGTTGTTTTTTTTGTTTTGCTAATTTAATGATCCAGACTAGAATTCGATTCGGTGATGAATTCATCAATAAAATGCAATTTAAAGCTCGTAGGAACATGCGGTTTGTTGTGTTTACATGAGAAGCAGCACATAGAGGGAGTACATGCTAACAGAGACAAGTTACTGTCATCGGCCGTTAAGTTTCAGTTCATGTAACAGTCGTCTGAAAGTTGATTACCGTGTTCGTCAGACGGTTAAGGCTGGTTAGTAGTTCCAGTAAAGATGTTTACGAGTCGGAAAGCTAACACTTCTTCTTCCTCTGTGTTTATATTAAACCTGAAGAGCCGCGTCTGTAGAACAGAATTCACCAGAGTTTTGGACAAATTCGTGCAGAGATGTTCACGGACTGGTTGCAAATGGTGCAAATCTGAACTGGTTGTCCATGGAAAGAAGGGACTGCTCTACAATGACATAAGACTTTGCTCATTTTAACTAGTAAAGAACAGAAAATCAAGACGTGGAGCTCAGTGTTGACACTGTAACGGGTACCACAGATAAACCAATGTGTGGCAACAGCTAACCTAATAGAAAGTCAACGGTTTAAATAGTTGTAGAGATAAAACCAGCATCTATAGCAGCAGGAGTAACTGTAAAGCAGCT
>NW_007580345.1:14031-15938 GCF_000690725.1 Stegastes partitus | reverse complement strand
TACTCCTACATGTGATAGCACACGAGCTAGCAGCAGTAGTCCAGGCAGTACTATAAACAGTGACAGCAGCAGGATGAGTAAAAGCAGTGCCTTCAGCAGTATTATGAGTCCTGATTATACTGCAGTAGCTCCTGTGCACACCTCATCAGAGTACAGTGGTACGTATTGTGTAAACAGTTCATTCCTCAGCCTCTTCATATTTATCTGAATTAAAGCGCGTTTAGTCCTCCTGTCCGCGCACAACAAGCCCATTGGCTCAGCGTCTCGTCTTAATATTATTACATTATCCAGCAAATGCAAACTGTGCATCCCTTTAATAACTCCATGTCAATGTGATTAATGGACAGTGCTTAATAAATTTCCTGTAATTAAGTGTCCACCTGCAGCCTGCCTGGAATCAATTACCTTTTTGTTTATGCAATTTCCTCGAGGTATTTAGTTATGTGCTTCCATTATGGAGTTGTAAGATAATATCTGCTTATTCTGCTAATTCCCGCGTTACCTTATGTGACACGGCGGGCTAAAGGCCTGCAGCAAGGAGCGGCGCCGAGCAGATGGATGGCGGTGGAAGCTGCTCCCGTGCACCCGGTGCTCCGCCACGCCGGTGACTGATGTCTGCAGCTCTGCGGAGACGAACAAAAAGCGTGTTATTCTCACTGTACGTCTGCGTCGCGCTTTACAGTGCATCGGAAACAAATTACGCGATCAGACGGAACAATGCCGAAGAGCGAGCGCGCATTAAAGCCGACAAAGAGGACGGTATACGTTGGCGAAGATAAGAGATGCAGCGGATTACAGATAAATTACGACCTGAGGGACGACACTTTCCGAAAACTGCATGAACGAATTGAAGCGTTTGGTGGTAAAAACCTCTTGCTTCAGGTGCTTTTAAAGGAGCATTCCACGGATTTCACACCAGAAAACCAGCCTGTGAAAACTCTTCTTCTCATCTTTTACCAGATGGCTCATGTTCCAGTGTTTAAAAAACTAAAATCCAGATATCCTGCTTCGTTTGGACCCTTTCTTTTCTTTTTCTACCACTTGAAAGTCCCTCAACTCTCTTAAAGTGCAGCCAAGTGTCCCTTTAATGATGCTATAGGTACCACTGTAGCATTTGGTGGCCTTTCCCAGCAAGAACTCTGCTGCTAACATCTACAAAAATGGCAAATTAATCAACAGTTTTAGCACTTTTGCTAATCCAACAGCTTCGACCACCACATTAAGTCGTTGGTGGTGGTTCAAGAGGAGAAGACGGCTAATGAACAAGGACTGTAATTAATCCTGATGGTTTATTTTAACCTTCTGAACCCTAAAAACATCAGCATGCTATCTTTAAAAAAAGAGCCAAAATAACTCCGTTTTATAGAACTAGAAGTCGTCAGATTTTCAACTAGCCATCATGATTGGAAAAATTAACCAGATCTAAGAGGGAATTATTAATATTTCATCCAAATCGCTTCACGCTACATGTCTCATGGTCACCACAATTAGTAAAAAAAACATAATATTCTGCAATATTGATTCAGCTGCAAATTCAGAGACGACTGGGTTGAACTGCAGGCAGTGTTTCCACAGAGCAGAGAACAGAAAAATTCAACATGCTCGACCAACGAAATCAATGCAGCATCACTCAGAAACAGCAAACACAGGAGGACGTTGGTGGACGATACATTCAGCACGGTGAAACACTCAGATCCTAAAAAAACTTCACAAACATTCAGGAACTGCTCGGCTGAATTGCAGGCAGTGTTCAAACAGAGAACAGAGGAAACAGTATAGAAAACATTTAGAAGCTGAGAGGGAAATAAAGTAAAATAAACGCAGCACGGCTTAAAAATAGTGCGCAGAGGAGAAGGTTATTCAAAGATACATGGTGCATGGTGTCTAGAGTTGATGTCTTGTCTCAG
>NW_007580345.1:7500-12948 GCF_000690725.1 Stegastes partitus | reverse complement strand
CGAGATGTGACTTTCTTCCCTGCTCCCGCTGACAGAACATGATTTTTCTTCCCGTAATTCCAAAAAGTGCTCGACAACTTGTTTACACGGCGTCGAGGTATCGCGGCGAACCGTGACGAGGTGAGGAGCCGGCGCTACCTTCGTTCACCTCTCCCCGGCTCGAGCTGGCGTCAGAGAGCCACGCGGTCGTGAAATCAGATGACTCATTAGTGCAACAAGGGTGACCTTTTCATGAGGGCGGTGACATGCGAGGAAGGTCACCGTGGTTAAATGGCACACCCCTAAGTGACTGTCAATCAAGCGGCTGCCACCGTGTCGCCTCGCTGTCATCGCGCAGCAAATATTATGCAAGGACGGCTCGGCTAAATTAACCTTCCACAGCTTGTAGCGCCGCGCCGCTTGAACGGCTTCCAGATTTGTCAAAAAAGGAAAAAAAAAGAGAAAACTTGTGTGAAATGTATGAATTTTAATGGTGGATTTACACTCGACAAACTGGTTGTTTAGAAGAAGATTTATTTTCAAACCACCTGTAAAGACAGCAGTTAGGGGCGAAATGATTCAGACGGCCAGCAGCTCAATTTTCTGCCACTCTGCGAGGAGGTATCCAGGTCTGGCATTAATTCAGAGCCGCTTCAGGCCTCATCAAAAGTAAGTGAAGGTGTGAGATTAGAAATTGTGTTTTCTGCTTCTTCTTCTTCTTCTTCTGCTGCGTCTCCGGCTTAACCGGCGTCGTGCCCTGACAAGAAGCGACCGCCGGCACTCGAGGTGAGTCTGTGCGGGAAATCAGTTTAGAAATTACTGTTGGTGGGAATAAGTGTGGCGCGCATGAATGAGAAATAGATGTCAGTGTGCATTTCAGCAGCCAATCACTTGAGTAGGGCTCTCCAGGAACACAAAGTGAGAAGTGGGCAAATAATTGGACTCCCCGTGTCCTGTTAAAATATGTGTATCGGTAGAAAGGAGCCAGGGAAGGTGTACTTCAGCCGGCAGAACACCCAAGATTTGATAAATATGAGAAGGGAGGCACTCCAGCTGAGGGAAAAAAACAAGGCGCCGCAATAATGACTGAAACCATCAGACAGCATTTATTGCGCGTCAATCTGCATCTGCATCAGAAGGTTTGTGGCGGCGAGCGCCTTCTGATTTAGAGCGCACGGACTCTGATGAAATCTGACACATTAAGCCCACGTTCAGAGCATAAATTAGGCAAAAGTTAAGCAAAAGTCGGGGAAAAGTAAAGAGAAAAGCAGCGTGTAAACAGTTCGGGGGGGTTAGCGCATGATGCTAATGATTTACTAATATATATATTAAAACAGAAAAGTGCCAGAGGTGGAGTTCAAGAACAACTTACTGAGCGACTAAACTGTACGCGGTGCGTTCATGGGTATTGATTTTTTTATTTACAGCTTCTCCAGAAAAATACACAGATTATTATTATTATTAAGTACAGAAAGTTTAAGGTGGTTTTCAAGCAGAATCCAGGACAAATATGTAGATTTGTTCCAAAAAAGTTTGTAATGAGACTCAAATAAATATGTATTTTTTAAAAATAAAATTAAGAATAATAATAGTGAGTGGTATATATGGTGTAATATAAATATATATTTGAACATGAGTGTCAACGAAAAGAAACTTTTTCAACCTGGAATCACATTTATGCAAAGAAATTAGGATCAACTATGGGATTCTATGTTCAAAACTGTAATTGTTATCTGTTTCATTTTTTAAAATTTAATTTTATTTAATTTTCAAAATGTGCCGGAGTATCATAAGGAACAAGTCAAACACTGGGATGGATTATAAGACAACAATAAATATAAACTAAAGGAAAAACCCAAAAGAAATGAGTTTAAAAACAGTCATGTTCTGTGATAGTTTTTAAACTGTAATTTTTGGAGCTATTTAGTTTTATTTTATAGATTTTCCTTTTTCATTAAGTCACAGACAATAACTAGTGAAATAAGAGAAAAAAAAAACTATTAATTTGTATTTTTTTCCATTTGCAATGATTGAATGTGAAACTACTAATAACTAAATTATTAGTATTATACGTTTTTTTGGATTAAATCAGCCCAAAATAACCTCGTTTCACAGGTATTTGCTGTTATTTGTAAGAAAAAAATAAAATAATAAAAAATAGAAAAATTAAACATTAGAATTAAAAAAAATAAATTATTTACATACTTCGTCCTTGTTTTGTTAAATTACAGAACATATTTGTTAAAATCACCAAAAAAGTAAACAATTTACATGTTGACTAAAAAAACAAAAACAAAAAACAGACCCAAACTGTAAATAATGTCCACGAATTATAATTATCTTTTTGCACAGTTTTTGTTTTTTGCAGTTTTTCTAAAAAGAGAAATGATGTATTTTATACATTTAATTACAGTTTAAAAACAGTTTTTATTATTATTCTTTTTAACAGATTATAGCCTGTTTTATTGAATTTGGAATTATTTTGTGCAAAATCACGAAAAAAAAGTAAATAAATTTTAAACTACAAATAATCTGCATTTTTTATTTGTTCTTTCGGAGAAAAAAAAGTGATATAAAATGGCATTACTTTAAGATATTTAAATCCACTGATAATATATATTGACAGAGACTCATTGTTGTTTTTACTTTTTTTTTTTTTCTTCTCCACCATTTCTAAAACATATTTTTAATATTTCTAATGAATACATGAACATACAAGATAATTATGGGACTGAAAATAATGCATGTTAAAGTGAGAGTGAACAATAAGGCCTGAGCGAGCTCCTGTGGTCGGCGGCGCTGCTCTGTTCTGGGTTTAATCGATGCAAAATGCTGTTCTCACTTTATCTTGTTTGTTTCTGCGACAATGCTGCACAAACCAAACTTCTATTTTTGCCTGAATAGACGGCGAACAATCGGGACACAACTCCCCCTCAGAAGTTTCTTTTATTTTCCAGGAAACAACAGCCGACATTTGTCACTTTCCCTCCGCGGCGGCGTGTTCAGTAATTATGCTTTTTTTTTTCTCCTTCTTTTCGCATATCACAGTGAAGTTGAAGAAAACCAGACACCCTTCAAGTCTGATAGGCGGCGTTTAATTGGTTCAAATATCAGCGCCAGAAATAGAGTCAGTCGGCAGCGAGCGTTACATAACTGTGATTTGGTTTGTTCTGGGTCAGCGGGCCTCGGCTCTCCGACGCTCAAATCAAAAAATAAAGAAGTGACGACTCCTGTTAAACCGTGTGAAGGATGCAGATCAGGAGGCGAGTCAGCCGCGAGGTCGCAGCCGGTTTCATCTCCCCGCGCTAACGACGACGTTCAGCACAAGTTTGACCAAAGACGCGCTGAAACCATCCAAACACCCGAAAAGGACCTGCGACGTGTTGCTCCTCGCTTCTAATTAGCCAAAGCGAGGCGGCGTCTCGTTAAGTCGGATCCCGGAGCTGCTCCTCAGACGGTGAATGACGGCGCGACCGCCGGACGCTCCCAGCTGGAAGCCCGACACTCGGATCAGACTCATTTGGACGGAACATCTCAAACAGCGAGTCCCACGAGGCCCCGGTGTCACCGCGGCGACGCGTCAATCTCAGACCACGAGCTCCGGTTCGGAGTCGCTCTGGTGGAACGTCGCGTAAACAGCCGAGTGGAGCGACGGCAAATTGTTCACGTGAAAGGAAGCCGTAATGTACCTCGATCTAGACCCGTCTGCTCTGATTGTCTCTTTAAAATCCAGCTTACATGCATTTTAACAATCTCATGTTTGGCTCTTTCAACAGCTGCAGGCGGATCTGAGCGGCTATTGCTAGTTAGCTACAGCTAACTGTGGAAGCTAGTTAGCAACTCTTGCTTTTGATGGCTGAATGCTTCATTTGGAGCTGCAACAAGGTGTTGAGCTAAAGCTACAAGGAGCAGCACTGGTTGCAAGCTAAGCTAGTTAGCCAACGCAGCTATACACCAAATGTGCATTAGCTACAACACAAAAACCTACTAGTTTTGTTATGAAAGGTATAAAATGTTGAGATGCTAACGTGTTTCTTTTCTGTCGGCGTGCGTTTGAGTCACGTGGCTCAAGTTTCTTTCACTTTAGATGTAAAAAAAAGAGGAACAAATTTAGCATAAGAAGGCAGAAATGTTGTGACTTTCACCCTGGAGACTAAAACTGTTTTGTGGCGTTTCCGTTCACTGTTTACTTTCATTTTCAGTTTGATTTTCTTTTTATGCTACTAAACCATCCCTTCACCTCGAGGACAAACATCACGGTTCAGGTTAAAACGACTCGTTTCTTTGCTCCTGTTTCATTTTTACTCACTGTGGGCTCATTTTTCAGTCCTGCAGCTCTCTGGAAACAGAACAACCACGACGAGAATGACAGCTTAAAACAAAAAGCCATAAATTAATCTGCTTCCATATTCGTCTCCTCTCTGCTCTGGTTAAAAAGCACAGCCTGCAGTTCAGCCGAATAATCCCAGAATGTCTTCTAGGCTGCGTGGAGCGGCGCATATTTTCTCTTTTTGGTTTTGTTTTTCACAGAATACGGCGCAGAAGGGTTGGAAAATATTTAAATGAGACACATAGAATGAAGTGACATTGATTAAAAATGGCGGTTTTAAGCTCGGATTCGGTTCCGTTTCCCAGCCGGGAGCAGCTCGGAAAGCTGAAAATGCAACGATGCGTTCTGGTTTTGAAGGTTCTTGCACTGATAAATGCTAAACGTAACTTTGCTGATACTTTAAAGACATGGTTTTGGGGATCAGGTGACCTCCAACACAATGACAGGACGAAGCTAACATTAGCCTAACGTCTGAGTTCGTAGCATCTTAGCTTAGCCACTTTCTGAATGTAATCTGTCACTCCACATTCTTGCTTTTACAGTTTTCCGTTTGTAATTTGACATTTTGTTTGCGTTTAAACGAGGCACCGATCGGCTGTTTTTTTACATTTAATACCGACACATAAAAAGACACGACAGCTTGACTTGGCTGATATTCTTGTGATTGGACCGTCATTGTTTCGCTAAATCCTGGAAACGCTCCTACGGGAATTAACAGAAAGACACAGAAGCCATTTAGAGGCAAACTTTTTTTTTCTTTTTTTTTTCGCTATCTAAGCGTTCATCTTGATGGGAGCTTAATTTCGGCACATTTGCAGTTTCCCTGTTACAAATCGTGCCCCTCCTTTACTTCAAAAGTCCTCCCAAATACGAGTTATAATCAGGAGAAAACAACAAGCTTAATGCCTGCTGCATTTTTCTGGATTCTGTACACGAGGCACAAAGGTGCCAGCAACCAAGCACAGACTGGTTCAATTAAAAAAACGACTGTTTATCATTTATTTATCCATCAGAAAACAATTGGACGTTATGATTGCAATTTGCTTGATTAATGAGTTGATTAAGACTGTTAAATGTTTACAAAGGGGTTGAAACGCGCTCTGCAAATATTTTCAGAAAACAGGACGTCGCGTCCCATC
>NW_007580345.1:0-2500 GCF_000690725.1 Stegastes partitus | reverse complement strand
ACATTAGGATTCAGCTCGGATCGTGTTTACACAGCTTGGAGTGACTCAGGAGTGGATGAAGGTGCTGCGTGGACGGGCAGACGTGCAGTCCCGGGTCACATATGAAAGGAAATAATCCTGAGCGTTGTTTAAACTTAGCGAGGATCCAGGTGGGAGGATCGGATCGGGGTTATCCGGATAAGCTGTCAATCAGCGGGCCGTGGCCGAACGGAGCCGGAGACGCTTCCTGAATCTCATTTAGAGATCCGGAGGAGACGCAAATTATATTTAAGTAACGTTAGCAAAACTGGTTTTGTGTGTTTAATGAGGAGGATTGGCTGCAAGAAAACGTAAGTAAGTGGTGAGAAAAAGAGATAAGGAGGAGGAGGAGGTGAGATATAAAAACATAAAGGAGAGAGAAGAAAGGTTGGAGGGAAGGAGGAAGGAAAGAAAAAATGGATCTAAACTGAAGAAAAAAGGGAAAGACGTGGACTGAAACAAGAGAAACAAAAGGAGGAATCAGACGAAAAGAAAAGAAAACAGGGAACAAAAAGAAGAGATGGAGATGAAATAAATGATGCATGAAAGGCTGAGAAAAGAAAGAAAAAAACTGGAACAAAACACCTGAAAGAAACAAAAGAAAAGAAGGAAAACTGAAGGAAAGAAAAGAGACGTAGAGAGGAAAGGTGAAGGTGAAGAGAGAACGAGGAATAAAGCTGTGAAAAGAAATAAGGAAACAGAGCAAAGATGAAAGAAGAAAAGGCAGAAATGGGGAAAAAACAACAAGAAAATAAGAAATAAAGCAAGAAAAGACAGAAACAAATGAAAAAGTGAAGTGAAGAAGCACAAAAAGATGATTAAAAGTAAGAAAACAGGAAGATTAAGATGGAAGAAGAAGGAAAAAAAGGGAGAAAAATGTCATGAAAAGACAGAAATGTGGCGAGAAAACAGCAAATAAAGAAGAAAAAATGAGGGAAAAGAAAGAAAAGAGGGACAAGAAACTGAAAGAACCAAATGTAAAGGATGCAAAAGATGGAGAAAGAAACTTAAAAAACAGGAGATGAGAAAAGACTCCAAACCAACAAGAAACTTCAGCGTCCAAACTACGAAGCTCGACTAAAACAAATGAAAGTGTAATCAAGCCCACAGTGGTGATATTTTGTAAAGTTTCAGGAGCCGCCACGCTGCCAATTTACAGTTTTTTTTTCTTTCTTCCCTCCGTTGGCGTGAGGACGGCCTGCCGGCCTGCCGGAGTCTGACTTCAGCAGACAAAAGTGCTAACAGCAGATGAATTAAAGGTTACCAACAATATATGATGAATGTCAGGCAAATACAAATTACCGCAGGAGGAAGAATAATGAAGGTTTTTTGCCTCCGAGCCAGAGGCCAGTCAATAATTAGAGGTGGCGGCGCCGCTGTCACCGGCTTTCTGCAGCCTCGGCGCTTTATCGCGGCTTTAATTGCTCAGGTTAAGATGGCCGCCCACGCCACACGTTTAAAGAGAAACGATAAAGAAAGAAGAAAAAAAAAAGTTGTGCAGCGGCGCTTCTCACGAGAGGATTCAACAGGACGCCCCTTCAACAATGTTTTAAAGTTTCCTCATCTCGTCGTGTTTACTTGAAGCGAAGCACGAGGGAGTTCGCTTTGATGCCGACGTGAAAAAACAATTAAAAACAGTCCCAACCGTGCGAAGGAAGGAAAAAAAAAAAGTGCCACGAGTGGTTGACAGTCGGTGCATATTGGTTGTTTTTTTTTCCTCTCTCACGCAAAGCAGGGAGACATAATCACACAAATAAGACATCAAAGATAGATTGAGAGTTAAAATATGCGGCTGAAAATTATTCAGATTGCTGTGGGACGGCAGCGGGAAAAATATTCCCTCAAAGTGTCCGACTGGATGACATCAAACTGTGCGATACCGTGAGACAAGCGCCAATGAAAGAGGAGGCTTTCAGACATGTCTGGTCAGGGCTTTTGGTTTCAGGGGCCTTGGCAGCGTCGCCGTTTCACGTCGTGGTTCCCTTGACTGGAGGGGAATCCCTGATTTTTTTATTTTTTTTTTGTTGGGTTTGTTTTTTTTTTTTCCTCTTGTTTTTCTGGTCACTGGCACGCAGCTCGCCAGTATGTCGCCTCTCAATGTGAACTCTCGTGCCCTGCAGGTTGGCACGGCGAAGCGACACGAACAAACTGGCCGCGGGTCGGAGCCAAGCGCTGCACCTGCGTCATGCTTTCTGGCTCCCGCGAGTCCGAACCACCTCCCCACCTGTACGGCAAAACCTGGCACGGGTCAGACGGCCGCCAGCGCCAGGAGGAAAAAAAAAAAAAAAAGTCTTGCGTCACGGAAATTTGTCTCCTGCGAAACCGGGGGAAAAAAACCAAACCCTTACAGTGTCAGGAGGAGTAATTTAATCATGAGTTGATCATCATTTCACTGCAGGTCACGCTGATCCGCCGTCAAACACACACATAGTTTGAGCCAAATTAGGGAGAATGATGATCGCAGGCTGCACGCAAAGCCACA
>NW_007580344.1:38859-39246 GCF_000690725.1 Stegastes partitus | reverse complement strand
TCGGAGCGATCCCCAGGTTGGAAGTAGTCCCCCCCGGATGCGCCGAATTTTTGGATATTCATCATTAATTGGATCTTTGTTGTTCAGACTGTCATGAAATGATCAGATGCAGGTCGCTTGGGGGCAAAACAAAAAAAGTAGGATTTGGGTCACTTTAGCCTGCTGACTGAACGTATTTACCACTGATGTCAACCGACGGGCTGTGCACAATCACTCTGGTCAGTTAGGTGTGAAATCCAGCGATGTGTAGTGTTCTAACAATACTCTAGTTATTATAACAACTATAAACAATAAATATTAACAACAAATAAGCCTTCAAGCATCAAGCCCTCCTTGTATCTCGACCTCCATCTTGACAATCCGACAGCCTTGCTATCCGACATAAAA
>NW_007580344.1:31734-38039 GCF_000690725.1 Stegastes partitus | reverse complement strand
TTAGCATCACTGCTGCAGGTCAGAGTCACTGAACTTCCCTCCACTATCTCAGCAGAGGGACTCACTGACACAGAGGGAAGTCTTGGAGCATCTGGTAAACAACAATGTATTTTGTGTAAAAACAGATTCCATTAGTAACATAATGCACTATTTAGAAGACTGTGGTATCAGAAAATGAAAATGTGACTCACATTGGATATGTAAGAACAGCGAAATAGAGTTGATGTGTCCATGTTGATTCTCAGCCTTGCAGTAGTAGATCCCTCTGTCTTTGGAGCTGATGGAGGTGAAGTGGTACTGTCCCCCTGGTCCTTGAAGCAGCAGTTCGTTCTCCTTGTACCACGTGTAGGTAGCTGCTGGGTTAGCATCACTGCTGCAGCTCAGAGTCACTGAACTTCCCTCCACTATCTCAGCAGAGGGACTCGCTGACACAGAGGGAAGCTTTGGAGCAGCTGGTAAACAACAATGTATTTTGTGTAGAAATGGATTCTATTAATAGTGTAATGCAGTACTTGTGGAAGAACTGTGGTATTAGAAAATTAAAATGCAACTTACATTGGACATGTAAGAACAGAGATATGGAGTTGATGTGTCCATGTCTATTCTCAGCCTTGCAGTAGTAGATCCCTCTGTCTTTGGAACTGATGGAGGTGAATTTGTACTTTGTCCCTGGTTCTCTAAGCAGCATTTGATTCTCCTTGTACCAGGTGTTGTTAGCTGCTGGGTTAGCATCACTGCTGCAGCTCAGAGTCACTGAACTTCCCTCCACTATCTCAGCAGAGGGACTCACTGACACAGAGGGAAGCCTTGGAGCATCTGGTAAACAACAAATCATTTTATGTAGACACAGATTCTATTTATACTGCAATGCAGTACCTGAAAGAACTGCAGTATTAGAAAATGAAAATGTGACTCACATTGGATATGTAAGAACAGCGATATAGAGTTGATGTGTCCATATTGATTCTCAGCCTTGCAGTAGTAGATCCCTCTGTCTTTGGAGCTGATGGAGGTGAAGTGGTACTTTCCTCCTGGTCCTCTAAGCAGCGGTTGGTTCTCCTTGTACCAGGTGTAGTTAGCTGCTGGGTTAGCATCACTGCTGCAGGTCAGAGTCACTGAACTTCCCTCCACTATCTCAGCAGAGGGACTCACTGACACAGAGGGAAGTCTTGGAGCATCTGAGGTACAACATACGTATAGGTACACAATTCATTCATAAAGAACTTTTTTGTCAAAGAAGACAGAGCAGACAAGTTCAACTTACACTCCACAATTAGAAATCGAGATCTAGAGTTGACACATTGCTTCTCATTTCTCATTCTTAAATTAAGCTTGCTTCCAACGCAGTAGCTCGCCTCTGAAAATTCATTTAACACACCTTGTAGGGGCGTCGCGACCACGAGTTGCACTGTCACACTTTTCAGCATATTCAGCTTTCAGAAACATGGACCACAGAATCACGCAGCCATCACATGTACCATCCACTCTGAAACCTCAATTCAAAGCAAATATTCCTCCTCCTGTCATCTCTGCCGCAACATTACTTTTAGCTATTTCCAAGGCCACAAGACATCCCACTCCCATGCCCTTGCCTACAGGAGTTGACATAAAGAGAAACCAATGCTTCAGTTAGGACAATCCAGGACAATCCATCTGCAATAATCATAATTTAGCCAGCTGCAGCACACCTCAGTGCAGATCCCTGCATGGTTGCTTCCTCTGCAGCAGTGGTCAATCTTGACTTGCCTGCCTTCACAACCGTTTTGTATCACTCACATCAGTCATCAGTCTTCTTTAATTCCAAGCACCAGGATCTCAGTGTCACTAACTTTTACCCCCATGTCAGCAACCCTCCACTTATACACAACAGGACGACAGATTCTCAGTCAGGTTCAGTGCAGATACCAGCAGGTTTGCGTCTTCTGCTGCCCTCACAACCACACAAAACATGACCAAATCACTAACTTGGTCTACCCAGGGGTCCCATCCCAGGCAGATGTGCTCAGACAACCTACAAAGGAAGGTGCTAAGAGGGCATCTGGAGCTGATGTCTGAACCAACTGGCTTCTTTCAGCGCGAAGGGGCAACGACTCTATTGCATGTAATAAAAGTCGTAGTCATTCTCCTGTAGTCATGCCTTTTGTGCACCGCTTCACATGGTGGTCAGTCACCAACCAGTTCCTCCTCTGTGCCAAAGCTTCCCAGCCACATCCCTTTGCTCCCTCTATAACAGATTCCAAACCTCTATTCCATCATTCAGTGTAACTGTGTTGTCCAGCTTCAACTTATTTGCTTACCTCCATCTGGGCATCAAAACACTCATGATACCTCTGCAACATGATTTATTATTTTATGGTCATTTTCCACTGACATCTGTCCTCCTGTCCCACTGCATCAACATGTTCCAACGTCTTAGGTCTCAGCCTCTAACTGGCACTCTCGAATCCATGCCTTCCTTGGTTTCCTGTGGAGTTCATTGCAGCGTCAACTAAGTCGAGTTGAGTTAAATCTGCACCATCATCTTACCATACCCCTACCATATCCTGTATCCGACCTTCCTCCATCTACGCAGACTGCCTGGTCTATTCACCCAAACAAAGACAGACCAACCAAGCCAGCAATCCAATGCCCATTATATACTTTAATCTAAATTCACACCTAAGCCCTTACAAATGTAGAGTATGCCATATACAAACCATAACAATCTCACAATGCTTTGCCTTCTGACCCTCTGTTTGTTAAAGAGACCGGTCAAGTCCCAACTTTATGAAGCCGGGGTAAATCAAGCACAAAATTTCGAATTACATTTTTTGTGGAGTCCTTTGTTTCCCAATTTATTTTCATATAATTACAATTAGACAATAACAATGTGTTACACAAAACCTATGAAGAGAATTCACAAGAGGCTTTCTGTAAAATCTCTGCAAGAAAAATGCAATAAAATACCCAAAGAAACGGTACTAAAATATTACAGGTATTTCACGAAACGTACTGCAGTGGCACCTAGCGAGCAAACAAAACACACAGTCACCAAACTGCCTTGTAAAAATCATCTTTGCTAAACACATACTGCTGTAACAAAAGCAGATACAATTATCTCATCATTTTAACCAGAAAACAATACATACATCCATATTTCATGGAAGTGAAAACAATACAGGATACAGTGGAATTCTTATGCAGTGTTTTCATTCTCTAACCATCTGCAGTCCTACACACAGTAGGCAAACAGAAAGTGGATATTTAATGCATATAACTTAGAAATTTACCACTCTGTCACTACATGTCTTAAATAAAGCCTTATGTAGTATGGGACTATTAACCTTCTCTTACCATCCACATCTGTTGCTATCTGTCAGAAAGACTTCCTGTATCTTTGCACTTTGACTTCAGCACTACCACGAGAATGCAGCCGTAATACGCCCCCTGCTGTCCAAAAGGAAAATCAGCAGAATAGCAACAAACGGATTTTAAATGTATTTCAGTGTTTGTTTGTTTTTTAATCTATTTAATTATCTGTTTGCCACCTGGTTACACTTATCTTGTTTTTTTTCCCCCACTTTGAACAAGTCCTGATGGCCAGTATACTGTCTTTCCACTTTTTCTTATTGACACAGCTTCCAGCTAATGGGCTCTGCACTTAATAATCAAGGACATGGGCTGTTAGTCATCGTATGCATATCTGCTTTTCATCTGCTCCAACCCTCAAGGCCTACATCATGCTCACTCTTAGTTTGCTTCTCCAGGTTTTTGTTTTTTTTGGAGGTCCACCCAGGAGCTGTGGCTGATCCCTGATGAAACCTTCCCCCACATCGCAAAAGCTCTAATCAGACATCTCCAACATAACACTAATTTGCATTCAATAAACAATCAAGCTTTACATTGAGGATGTGTTTTTTTTTGCTCGTGGATGAATGACTAACCATATTCAGGACATTCATGTTGCCATACATAGAAGGTCTTTCGGGGTCCATTGGACCTCAAGAAAGAATATGTGCAAACTATTTGTTAGTATTATAGACTTTCTACTATGTTAGATACATTTTCTGATAAGTTTACGTATTTTTGGTTCCAAATGCATGACAAATGTACGTCTTTTTATATTTAAAAAAAAAAATCTTAAAAAAACAAAACCAAAAAACCCCCCAAAAACTAATACCTATCACCTAAACCAAATGGCCTGGGGTCTGAAATACCCCAAAAGTCCTGAATAGTGTTAAAACAGGTGCAGCAGATGCTGAGAAGGCATGACCTCTGACATTGTTCGAACTTGAAAAACACTGCATCCCACAGGTCGATGGCATCTTCGACACCCCTGCCTCATAAATGTCTTTTTTCAAAGCTGTTTCAAAGTGTTACCCTGGAAATCACACTATCACAACTGTTTTCGCTCTTTATGAGGGCTAAACTGAAAATTCAGAACTTGACAGATTTCATTTTTTCACAGTTTTCACTTACATTTCACATCAATAGTTATCCTTTTAGAATTCCTCCCCAGCTCATTCTCAGCTGTACAGTAAAACTCTCCAGACTCAGAGGGCCGGATGGAGCTGAAGTAAAACTGTGATTCTTTACTGAGAGGATTTCCATTCTCCTTGTACCAGGTGTAGTTAGCTGCTGGGTTAGCATCACTGCTGCAGTTCAGAGTCACTGAACTTCCCTCCACTATCTCAGCAGAGGGACTCACTGACACAGAGGGAGGCTTTGGAGCATCTGGAGGAGATGAAAACACACATGAAGGCTGAGATGAGAATGTGATTGTTTTAGCACGACCTGTTTTGCTTGTTAATGGTTTAAATAGTAAATGTAACGCATCAGGAAGAAAGAATACAAATTCCAGATTTTATTTATTTAGTCCATCCAGGCATGTGAACCAATCTGTACAACTGAAATCCTATTTGGGTCAGAATAAATGGCCTTTGTTTATGCAGAAGAGCAAAAAATGTGTTGGATGTAACAGTACATGTGACTCATCTCATCTCAGGCTGTCAAACTGAGTATTGTCTTTTTAATTTCTTCCAAAGACTCCCTTTACCATAGAGCTGTTTCTTAACTGCTGGTGTTGGTTGTAACTATTTCGACTACTCTGACTGCATTGGCTGAGAACGGCTCCAGCACCACTGTCACCCTCCAGAGCATAACGTGGTGTCTACAAAAAAAGACTGATGGAAAATGGATTTTCAAACTTTGTGTTTGAAAACAAACAAAAAAACCCCTAAAAACAGAAAGCGACAAAGTCAACTCACACACTGCAGGAGAACGGAAACACTTCTGTCCTTTAGCTGCACAGTAATATCTGTCTGAACGACCAAATGTCTGCAGGTGGAAATATCTTTTCTCTTCTGTAACTTTGACTCCATTCTTGTACCAGATGTAGGAAGGAGTGTCAGCCTGCTGATCATTGCTGTGACATGTCAGTTCCGTGCTGGTAGGAAACTGGATGCATGCTGATCTCCCCACTTGTATCTGGAGCTGTGGATCTGTGACAAACCAACAGTCACGTTAGTTTAGAAAGAAATGTCAACACACTCATAGAAATGTGTGCGGTATGTTGACTCTAACTGACTTCCAGTGAAAATGTTACCTGCCACAGACAGGGTGACTCCAGGTAATCCAGTATATTTCCCACCTGATTGGTTTGTTGTAAATCTAAACTTGTACACAGCTGAGTCGCTCTTTCTCAGGTCTGTGATTCTCAGAGTGCAGTCGTTGTTTCCACGGTGATACTGTACACGACCTGAATAGTCCGGGTCTGTTCTCAGATCCACATAGCTGAAAGGACTCTGTTTTGAAAACCAGAATGTTTCCTCAACAGTAGTGTTACGGCCATCTTTTCTTAAAGGGTATGCGTAGGTGCAGAGTATTTCCACTCTGGAGCCTTTTAAGGCACAGATGTGAGTAGACGGGTAAATCACTCCCCAGTCATTCAGGCTGTGTGTCACTGGAACACAGAACACATCACAAGTCATCAGAGTCACACCTGAAAGGTTCAGTGAACAGACTTGTTTGTAGCTAGTTTTGAATTCATTGTAGCATCAGAAAACAAACCTGTTTGTATTTCTGAACCACATTTTAAATCTCCTTTGAGGGACATCGAACAATGTGTCCTGGAGAACCAACAGTCTGCAGGTTTTCACTTCAACTAAATACACACTGATGAGCCGTCTTTGGTGAAGAGCGGAGGATCAGTGGAACCACCTGCAGACAGGTATCTATCTATCTATCTATCTATCTATCTATCTATCTATCTATCTATCTATCTATCTATCTATCTATCTATCTATCTATCTATCTATCTATCTATC
>NW_007580344.1:27516-31704 GCF_000690725.1 Stegastes partitus | reverse complement strand
TCTGTCTGTCTGTCTGTCTATCTATGAAGAAAGACTCTATATATAGCTGCCTTCATGAACTATGTTTTGTATGTTAGTGTGCTCTATCAGCAGGACATATCTAACAGGCATCAAAAGCAAATCAACACAGCTGTTACTATTGATATTAATAAAGCTTTGATACATGTTCTCACATGTCCCAGACCAATATCTATCGGTCATAGAGGGTTTAGTCGTTCTATATTTATTGACCTTCAACTTCTAAGTAAGAGTCTCTCCCAGGCAACAGTTGTCTTCAGACATATTCTAGTTAAGTGTGTCAAAGCACAAGTATTGAAGCACACTTATGACTATTCCTGAGGTTAATTATAGCAGGACATGTCAACCAATTACAAACTTATACTTATATATAAGTACACTTATATATATACACATTTATACTTTGATATTACAGTGTAAAGGAATAGTGGAGAGTGTAAACAGAATTAGTGGACTTCTTAATGCTGTTTCACTGAACAGAATGATAAGACTTAATTATTATAAAACAGTCTTCTTGGTTAGTTTCATCTCTGCTCACTCTGTGGTGTGAAAACCACAGAGATAAATATAGAACACAAACAAAATGTTTGGTGCTTTAAATATGCCATTGTACAACCAGCAGGTGTAATTTGAACCGTAGCTTTCCACAAAAGATTTCCACAAAATTATTTAGCATTTCTTTTGTGAAGTACTGCACAGTTTCCAGGGGATCAGCCTTTCACACAAGCATGAGCAACACAAAAATTAAGTTTCCCCTCATTGTTTTACAAATCGCATGTTTTTCCCTCTTCATATAGTGGAGGTAAATGTAGACATACAGTACCTGACACAGAGAGAAGGACAATAAAACATCCCGTTGCTGCTGAAGTTAAACTCATCGATGCTCCTCTCATTTGTCTGTGGGTCTTCAGAAACAATGAATCATGTCAGCAAAAAGGAGACAACTTGAAGCTTCTCATCTGATACATAAACTGAATATCGTAGCATTGTCACATCACTTCACCTGTAGTGGAAAACATACATTTTTAAAACTATATAAAAATAATATATATTAAGGTGTAAGCGACAATCTGCAAATAAATTAGAGCTGTTTTCTACGAGCGCTCTAAGTTTAGGAGACGCTACTTCAGTTTTTCTACAAATATTTGTTGCTGCATCATGACAGGACACTGCTGCAGTGTATCAGCAAACAAACAGGAAGTACTTGTGAGCAAACATTGAAATCATCTCCATTGAGGGCTCGTCTGGGATTTGAGCCCAGGACATCTCGCACCGAAAGTGACGATAATTCCCCAATCCGAAGAGCCAAGCCGTTGACCCGTCACATCAGATCAACAGCTGTGTAATACTTTAAATCTGAGGGCAAAGAGGCCAAAATAGAATTTGTGTCTGGCACAACTGGGGCTGTAGACACAACAATGCTATTGATGGCCAGCAGTTCTTGCACAAATCTCCATTGGTTTGGGAGATTTGGCTTTGGAGTCGGCAAAATAGGAGTGTTGCAGGGACTGTTGGTCTCCACCAACACTCCTTCATCCAATAGGGACTGAATTGCACCCTCTATGCCTGCAGTTACCCTTTGGGATAATTGATACTCCCTAATCATGGGAAGTTTAGCATAAGGGTTTAACCTGAACAATGTGTGGTGGGGCAGATGTTACAAAACCCACATGGTTACTTTGTTTTGCCCGTAGCATACGAGGGACTTCAAATAGATCCGATTGGGGTCCATGCAAAGCAGGAAAGTGTGTTTTCTGTAAAACAAAGACACTTGAAGGCAGGGTGACATTCTCAGGAATTTTTACCCAAATCATTACCCAGAGCAGCTGTTGTTGTAATCAGTGGACCGGAGACAGTCTCATGCAGATTACGATACCTCCTTATCATATCACTCTATTGTTTCTCCTCTGCTCCTGCTGCAACAGCAACCTTGATATGAGGCAGGACGTCATGATCTCTGTACAGAAATAGACGTTCACTTGTGAATTGTACTTTCAAAATGCACCCTTCAGGTCCCACAATCAAGACATTTTCACAAAGTAATTGATTGTTCGAAGTAAACTGAAGCCATATTTTGATACTCAGTGGATGGATTATCAGTGAACTGCCTGTAAAACTTTGTCATCAGGAATAGTTAAAAACAACCCATCTGGAGTACAATGAATACTTTCATTCAATCCACAAAGAAGATCGCTCCCCACCAGACTTAAAGGTGTCCCTGCAGAAATCAGAAAAGAACGTTGAATCTGCGACCGAAACATGAGTTTTTTCAGACAGGGGTTCAACTGCAGGTGTGCCGCAAACTCCCACAGTTGTGAATGCCTTGCGGGTGGGGATGCAAACGTGACCAGCTGAAAGTGTAGCACCACTTTATTTGAATTCGTGTACCATCAGTTTCTGATGAATGATAGCAAAGACTCGTCCTCATTCTGCACACAAATACTAAGTTTATTAGGTTTGCTCTGACAACATACAAACTCTGTGCCGTCTGGCTACTGATCGTTTACAGTTGGGGGGCAGGAAAAAAGAAGATTTAACCGCTGACCACTCCTGATTGTAAGTGCATCCCAACAGTATCTCCACATCTGGCCCTACTGTACAGAGCTGCTGTTGTGTCCAACCATTTTAGGTATTTTGTGGGGTTAGTGAAAAGGTGTATGCCTCCAGACACAATGTCTCTCGCTTCAGCTGAAGTCCAGGGCTTACACACTGCTGTCTCACACACCATACATTTAGAGAAAGATTGGTTGGTTTCCTGTGAGTCTGGATGTTCTGATTTCCTCTGTGTGTTCTGGGATGTTATCAGGGTCTAGCTTTTTCTCCTCTTTTCTTTTCTTTGCTTCACTTTTCCTGCTCCTGTGTCTCAGTGCTCTTTTTCCACTTTAACACTTTCATCTTTTGAGCCTGAATCCTTTGAGTCTACTTCCCTCTCAGATTTAGATTTAGATTTCCAGCCCTTCTTTTCTTTTTTCGGCTCTCCTCCTGACCCTGACCCTGACCCTGAGCTCGCTTCTGCGACTGGCTGCGCTGCATCTCAGTCTGAGCTGCTCCTGAATAAGAGCAATGATCATTAACATCTGTGCTTTTAGCTCTGGCTAAACTTTCCCTTGTTCTGTCTTTTTTTTTTTTTTTGCTTCTTTATTTTTGGTTTCTTTGTTTACTCTTACACACATCATTGGGAGGTAATCTGTCACTACTATCTCTGGCACATGAATCCCTGCAGCCCTGATCAGCAAACACATTCCTTGCAGACTGGCTTTCTCTTTTCCCTGCTCCCTCGCCCAGCTGTACAGTAAAGTAGCCGTGCCTTTACTACGCATTTGCGAGGTGATCACATTCGGAACTTTCAACTGTTCAGCACGCTTATTCAGCTCTTGGTCAAATACAGCTTCAGCACTCCTTGAACTCGCTCTTCCATTCATCATCCAGCTACTCGTAACTCTTTTCACTTTTCTCCTCTGCACGCTCCATCCAAATGTTTACACACTCACTCTTATAAGCAAGGTCCCACTTTGGATCACCAGAGCGTCTGTTTGGTTTTGATGCTATAAGGTCGAGCTTCTCTGCTTTGAGTGAGCCCAGATGTGGCCATTCTCCTTATGTCCACGGTATGCATGGTACCAACCTTTTGCTCGCCCTACCTGCTCTGCCGGTGTTTCAGCAATAAAGTGTTCATGATAGGGGCCTGAATTTGGATTTTTTTCATTGGTTTTGTCTCGCAGAGGGGTCAGGGTTAATCTTGTGTCTGGTTTTTTGACACTACATTTTGGGACTGAGCCTCTCCTGCTGTGGACTGATGACCACCCACGGTTGTCTCATTCAGTCTCTTCTGTTTTATTCATGCACACATGTGTCAATCTGTTTCGAGACCAAACAAAATTTATACACTTTTTGCAGCTCAGTTTACACAGCTTCTACTCAAAATTCGATCCGAGTGTTCTTTTGACAATCATCCATTGAGATGAATTGTTCAAGCGCCTGTATCTGCTCAGCAGTTTCCCTCTGACACTTACTCCCTGCAGGACCCTGGTCAGGCAGTGAATCGTTTTGCAATTCCACAGATAAACACATTTAAATTTACTGAGAACATCTTCCCAATAGCGGAAAGCTCACACAGTGTCCCCTAAGGTCGAGTCCGAACCGTCCATTTAAAGTAGGGGTGCCCAATCC
>NW_007580344.1:21111-25651 GCF_000690725.1 Stegastes partitus | reverse complement strand
CTCTCTCTCTCTCTCTCTCTCTCTCTTTGGTCCCCCCACAGCGTCCTCCTATGAGCGGCCACGTGGAGGCGTCCAGGAGGAGCCGCCCACCAATCAGGAGCCGGAGGTGAGCAGCAGCGTCACCGCTCCACAGCTGCTGCCGGACTTTAAGAGCAGCGGCTCTGCTCTGGTTCTGATACTGACTCGTGTTGACGCACAGCACAAGCGATGGCCAGAACCAAGCAGACCGCCCGTAAGTCCACCGGAGGCAAAGCCCCCAGGAAGCAGCTGGCCACCAAGGCCGCGCGTAAGAGCGCCCCGGCCACCGGCGGCGTGAAGAAGCCTCACCGGTACAGGCCCGGTACCGTGGCTCTTCGCGAGATCCGTCGCTACCAGAAGTCCACGGAGCTGCTGATCCGCAAGCTGCCCTTCCAGCGCCTGGTCCGAGAGATCGCTCAGGACTTCAAGACCGACCTGCGCTTCCAGAGCTCCGCCGTCATGGCTCTGCAGGAGTCCAGCGAGGCCTACCTGGTCGGCCTGTTCGAGGACACCAACCTGTGCGCCATCCACGCCAAGAGGGTCACCATCATGCCCAAAGACATCCAGCTGGCCCGCCGCATCCGCGGAGAGAGAGCTTAAAGTGTCTGCTGCTGCTCCACCACCAACAAAGGCTCTTTTAAGAGCCGCTTTACTGCAACTAAGAGCTGCTTCCTCATCAACGACTCATTTCTGTCACCAACAGACTCTAAATGTGCTTTAACGTCAACCTGCTGCTTCCTCCCCCATGGCTTAGTTTTTATTTATTTATTAATTTTTTAAAATTAATTTTCACTTTAACTTCTATTTCCAGCTGTTGGAGGAGTGCTGCTGGTTCCTGCACTGAGATAAATAGACACATCTTCCTGCTGATGGCCAGCTGGTGGCGCTGATGCTGCAAAGAAAGGCTTTTGATCAGCAGCTTGAAAATCCACAGACGAGGAAGAAGAGGAGGCCCGCCTCTGTCTTCTATCACGTCCTCAGTCCAGACCACAGCGGAGACTAAAGAGGACCGCATTGGTCGAACAAGTGTCTTCTATCACGTCCTCAGAGAAGAGCCGAGGCCAGTGCCGAAGCAGACTGAGCCTCAGGAGGGACCTCCAGGATCCCAGCCCTCTGTAACCCAGCGGTACGGTGGGTCACCACCTTTATCAGGGCAAAGTCACTCAGTCACCTGTTCAGAGCTCATAACACTGTCTCACCAAACTCTCACTGGCTGCTTCATTAAGCTGATTTCAGGATATCTTTCTTTCTTTCTTTCTTTTTTCTCTCAATGTTAGACTTTAGAATAGAATAGAATAGAATAGAATGATTTTTATTGTGCTCATACACAAGGTACAACGGAATTAAAAACTATTAACTATTAAACCTATTAATTAAAAAGCTATTAACTATTCATTAAATTAAAAAACTACGGACACTGTTTTGTATGACAAATCTGAATTATAAACTTTCAGAAAACACAACTTTTTAGGTCTTTGGTCAAAATGTATTTTTGTCTCAAAACAAAAAGTACTGAAACAGGAAGGAAGGAAATGTTGGTATCAGAGCATCAGAGCAACGTGTTCTGTGATAATCGCACTCCTACGGTTCAGTTTCTGCTTATTTTATCAGCTCAATAACTTCCTTGAAATTTCCGTGAGACAGCAGATGTGATAAGAGTCATTCAAATACTGCCGTACAAGCAGCTTTCTGATTAGACCCTGACGGACTTCAGGAGTCATGCTACTGGCAGGCGTGTTCATGGGTTTCATCCTTTCTGTTACAGGTAAGAGTTATTGTTTATACCTTAAAAAATGTGTAAGACTGATTGCCTACAAAACACAAAGTCTAAGATAATAGAAACGTAGGCATGACATTTTCCAATCAGCTCTTGAGACAGTGTAAAACACACAGATGTTTGCTTGTACAAGATTGTGTTACAGGGGTGAACGGTGAGGCAACAAACATCTGTGCTTTGAAACGATCGTCGGTGGATCTGCCCTGCTCACCTCAGCGTCTCTCAACAAGTAGGACGTGGTACACTGTGCAGCGGAACGGTCACAAGTATGTTCAGAATGAGCTCTCTGCAGACGAAGCTCGTGTGATGTACAATATGTCTCAAGAAAGTCCTCCCACTCTGAGGATCACTGATCTGAAACGAAGTGATGCAAAGTTTTACTGCTGCGACCAGAACGCTGAACGCCCTGAACGTTGCTGGGAAAATGCAATTCAGCTCGTTGTTTCAGGTGCGATGCTTATTCTGATTGTTACTGATGATGATNAAAACCACAACGAGAACAGCTCCCTCCTACCTGAACTCTATCGTTCAGATCTACACTCCCTCCTGCTCGCCCAACAGAAACCATCAATCTGCCGACTCCCTCTCAGTGTTTAAGAAAAGACTAAAGCCCAGCTCTTCACTGAGCACCTTTGCACTTGACGGCCCAAAAAAAAAAGGAAAGAAAGAAAGAAAGTCCTCCCACCTCCCACACGGCCTGCTGTTGGCATCAACGCCCTGTCACACCTGAATATGTTCTATGTTCGTATCCAGGTTGTTTTCTCCTGACTAGATCCTTGCTTGTGTTGTATCTGCTCTCAGATGTACGTCGCTTTGGATAAAAACGTCTGCTGAATGAAACCGTAGAATTGTAGGATTTATAGACTGATGTCATACGATCTCCATTTGGGGAGGTCAGGAGAAGTTCAGAGGATAAAGGTTCAGTATCATTTTCAGAGGCTACAGTCATTTTTCCTTCACATCAAGCAAGGTTCTTGGTTAACAGTGTCGACTGAATCACACGACAATAGCTTTCTGAAAAACTGGGGGAAAAAAAAAAAAAGAGTAGCTGACTGTAAAAAAGCTTCTCCTGCTTCCAGTCTTCAGCTGATGTGAAAACATTGCTCTTTTAACATTTTCTCAACCTCAGTGATTCTATGGCGACGTATCGGAAATCTTTAGGTCGCTCATGCTTTCATTGCTTCTAGATGGAGTTATTGCATTCTGTTGTTTAAACAGCCACTACTTTTCTCCACAGATGTTATATATGTAGTATTATATTTTAAAAAAAACAGGCATTATTCTATGACAGTTGGTTTAACAACTGTAGAATAGACTAGAATACTTTTATTGTCATCATGCACCAAGTACAACAAAATTAAAAGACAACTGCAGTGGTGCAAAATACAAGAATAAAATAAGACACATAAAAATATATTTAGAAAATGAGGAAGTATATACACACACACGTGGACCCTCAGTTGATGAAAGAAAAACCCACAGTGGTCACAGAAATAATTTGAATCTGACAAAAGTAATAATAAATAAAAATTCTATGAAAATCAACCAATAAAAATCAGACGTTGTGTTCTGGAGGCCAGTTGTGAATGTTTGATATTGAGCAGTTTGTGTGATGTTTACATGCTGATGGATGAGGATGGTTGCTGTTTGTAGAGGACAGTGGTTGGCTCTTAAAAGAGCCTTTGTGTTGCTGCTGCTGCTGTGAGCAGTGAGCGGGTCTCCGGCTTTACTTGGACTTGGCGGGCTTCTCGGTCTTCTTGGGCAGCAGCACCGCCTGGATGTTGGGCAGCACGCCGCCCTGAGCGATGGTCACTCCNAGGATCATTATCAGGCTTTTGCAGAGCTTGATGATGAGCTGATCATTTGAATCAGGTGTGTTGGAAGAGGGAAACATCTAAAACATGCTGGATAGGGGCTCTCGAGGACCAGGATTGGGCAGCCCTGTTTTAAAGGGTTGGACCCAGGACGAACATCCAGTCACTGCATACGCTGCACTCTCATCTGGGCAGTCAGCTGGCATTTACACTAATTCCACATGAATCTTAAATTGTACAGGTCACCAGAATCTCGTCAAACTCAGACATGGCAGTTTGCAAAAATGAAATTTGTACTTACCAGTCGTCGTTCTGGTCAGATCCTGTTCAGTTTGTCGTGGAATTCTTGAAGAGGTTGAAGGAAGATGAGGAAACCGACACAGAGAGACACACCAGAGACTCAGATGACTTCAGCAGTTCATGCATGCAATGCCAGCATCAGTTCTGAGGATTCTCTCGTACCTTAGGTCTTATAATGACAATAATAATAATAATACCGTCCTTCGGTGGGAGACCATATCTAGATTTATGGATGAAAGGGGAAAACAAGAAGATAGCTCGGCCTTGAGAAGAACAAAGAGTGCCTGCCTGTCCTCCAACAATACATCTACACGGGGTCAAGATCCTACAGGAGAAGATCTGTAGACCAGTGTATGTCTGTTAGAGGATTTATACAGTTCTACTGGCTTCCAGTTGCTGTCCGCATCAAATTCAAACCCCTGACACTTGGTTACAAAACCACAACGAGAACAGCTCCCTCCTACCTGAACTCTATCGTTCAGATCTACACGCCCTCCCGCTCGCGACACTCGCCCAACAGAAACCATCAATCTGCCGACTCCCTCTCAGTGTTTAAGAAAAGACTAAAGCCCAGCTCTTCACTGAGCACCTTTGCACTTGACGGCCCAAAAAAAAAAGGAAAGAAAGAAAG
>NW_007580344.1:11416-17052 GCF_000690725.1 Stegastes partitus | reverse complement strand
AACTTGTTTCTGTGCAGATTCTGTCACAGCGACCTGCTTCAGTGTGACCTACGCTAAAGGGAGGATGTGTTCGTATCATCACACAAACGTGACTGAGGCTTGTTCCACCACGTATCCCAAAGGTGAATTTTCCACAGATGTTTCTACACCTTCCACGTTTATTAAGTCTTTGCTGTAAATCACTAATTCCATCTTTTTTTATTTTTTTCTGTACGACTCGACCTTTGAGGTTGGACATAATTTCTGTAACTGTTCATTTATTTAATTTAACATGAAACGTGCATTCATCATTTTCCAACAGAATTAGAAGTTCAGAGGTCTCCAGGGTCACCGGTTGGACTGAAATGTGCCACCAGCTGTCCTGAGATTGATCTGAAAACATCCTACAGTTGGTACGAGAACAGAGTCTTGCACAGACGCTCTGACAAGCAACAGTATTCAGCTTCAAGATCCTCTGATAAAAGCGTCTACTGTGCTGTCAAAGGCCTTGAGGATCTGCTCTCTCCTGAAGTCTGTGAGTATGACGTCTAAGAATGTCGTCTTTTGTCCACAGCAAAAAGATATCCAGTTTACTGTTATGACGAGTAAAGAAACCCAAAAATATTAAGATTTCATTAGCTGCAGTCAGAGACTTGTGACTTCTGTTTTGTTTTTGTTTTTACTTGGAGGAAAGAGTAACTATTACAATTCAATACCCCGGAATAGACAGAAGTAACCGATAAGGGATAAGGTAAAGGTAACACAAGAAAAACAGACCTACCTATTTCTGTTGGGGTGTTCTGTTTCTCAGGTGCTGTGGAAAAGAAATGCTGGACGGTGAACTATGCCAGCAGGAGAATCTGTGCTCTGGAAGGCTCTTCAGTGAACATCACGGGTCAATACTCGCACCCTGGTCACCGGCAAACCCCTTCTACATCATGGTATAAAATAAAAAGAGGTGGCGAGCAGGAGGAAGCTGAGCAGCTGAACGAGGCTCCAGAACGCGTCGAGCATCACGACGACGGGAATCAGCGCATCTTGAGAATCAAACACCTGAGAAGGGAGGACTCAGCGGCATACGTGTTCGCAGCACTGCAGACACGTGACAGAGGACGGAAACTGTTGGATTTTCCCAGAGTGACGCTGGTAGTCACAGGTAGTTCAGCAGAACTTGCACCAGTGCAGATGTTGTCACAGTGTCGTTCTGGGTTGTTGAGAAAGAGGAACGGTGATGACCACATAGTTCCGGCCTTAGCTTGTGTTTGATTGGACACATGAGCCCAGAGCATCTTGTTTCCAGCATTTTAAATGTGAAGGGGCAGGAAACACAGAGTCTGTGTAGGGTGATGTTAAGGACGTTTGTATTTCTCCTACAGACAGTCCTGTAACAGTCATCGAAATGTAAGCAGTTCTGTAAAAGCAGCCTTTCAAAGGAGGTTTTTCTCCCTCAACGGTATCTCTGTTTCCTACATTTAAACAGATCCTAAATCCAAGGGGCAGTGGGAAAGTTTTGAAGGAGTGATGAAACAATTAAGAGCAGCAGAAAATGCTGATATTTAGAACTGATCCGGGGTTTGAGAATCTGTGCATGTCTTCTCATTTTGTGTATGAACAATCTTTCAGGCCTCAGCGTGTGGGTGCGTCCAGCAGAGGTGACAGAGGGTCAGAGAGTCACCCTGACCTGCAGCACCAGCTGTCCTCTGTCTGGTAACACAACCTACACTTGGAAGTTGAACAGTGAACCTCTGACCCTGCCTCTGAGCCAAAACAAACACCTGGTTCTGGATCCAGTCAGCATTCAGCATGCAGGAAGCTACTCCTGTGCTGTCAGAATTGGCGAGACAACCATGGCCTCCAGTGAAAAGATTGTAACTGTCCAAAGAGTCACAGAAACATTTGCAGCAGCTGCAGGCGTCGGTGCTGCTTTTCTCATTATCACACCTCTCGTTGTCTTCTTTTGGATAAGGTGAGCAACACTGTGCTCTGCTGCCTGTCGGTGACGTTCACTTTCTTGTCTGAATACATACTCATCAATTCATTTCCCTAAGCAGAAGGAAGAGGACTTCAGGTCACTCTCTTACAACTGAAGCTACAGACAATACAGAGCAGGTAAAGATCACAAATTTAGAAGTTCTTAGACAACAATATGAGGGCCAAACTATTTAAAGCACTTCACTGCGAAGTAGCCAAAACTATTAATGATTGGTAACCCAGAGAGTGCAGTGCTGTTCTGTAGTCTGCTTAATTCTGCCATCAGTGATATGAATGCAGTCATCAACACTGATAAATCTGACCTAATAACCAGCTATATAACGGCTAGATGAACACAAACATGTCTTTTGTGCAGTAAGACACAGACCTAATACCACAAATGATAAAAAAAGACAGAAACCAAATGTAAATTTATTTTACAAAAAATAAAAATAAATAAATTAACATGTACAGCATTTGTCAAAGTGCTGGTAAGTGTGACCAGCAGAGGGGGGAAAAAAAGATGACAGGAGCCCTGATGTGCAGATGCACTTTGTGTTTCCGTTCAGCCTCAGTGTTGGAAGTAAACGTCTCCGATGTAAACTCATCTTATTTACCGTCTCTCTGTAGCTGAACCAGGGCCCTCTGTATGGAAACCTCTCAGCTCAGCCAACAGAGCAAGATGACCTTCACTACAGCAGTGTCCACTTCTCTAAGAGCCAAACCGCTCCTCTCTACGCCACCGTCGAACCGCATCAGCCCAAAGAAGACCAGCAGGTCACTTATGCCGCTGTCAGCTTTAGACCCAACGTGACCCCCGAGTGAGAATCTCCTCCCATTATAGCTGGATTAGCTGGAAGCCGGAGAACCCGGAGAGAACCCACGCTGCATGGGCAGAACTCCAAAACTCCCAAAAGGTCCCGGGTGTCCTCACCGGGGTGCGAACCGGCGATCTTCGAGCGGAGAGGCAACGATGCTAACCATGTTGGACTCAGTGGAGTTGATGCTCTTTCTATGAACTTGAACTATTTTTTAAAATTATCTGAACATTTTTGTCTTCATTGTGCTCCGTAGTAACAGTTTTCATGTCCATATCTAATAACATATATGCTGGTACTGATATATCTGCGAAAGAACAACATGAGCAGCAGATAAAATCAGCGGGTTCGACTACAAAACCGACTAGAATTGACATATGGTTTATTAAAGAACAGAATAGCAGATACTAAAAATGTAGCTCTATAATTAAACGTTAACGATAAACTCTTATAAAGATGTAGCCAAGTGTGACCAGAGAAATGCACTATTGTGAACTAGTCTCTCAGGTAATTCTCCATTTCTAAGGACAAAGACATAAAAGTCTCTGGATGCAATAGAATAAGCCTGCGACCAATCAGAGCAGTGAAACGTGTTGCGTAGTCCTGTGCGATGGAAAAATGGTGACCAGAGGGGCCAGCTGGTGAATTCAATTTTTGCCAATTTCTGTCAGAATCCGGGCAAGCACATCTCTCTGATCAACGGAGGGTCCATGAAGTTCAAGTTACAGGTCTTTGTTCAGTTTTGGCATCAAGGTGAACCAAATCAATAATGGATTTGAACCTATATTTATTTCAATTCCTTTACAGATGAATAGTTTTTACTCATTTCAGTGTTTTATCGTTCATGTTTGAGGCGTTGGTTCAGACTCAGATTATTCCTCAAACATAAAAAAATGGGTCATTGTTCTAATTTTGTATTTGTTTTATATTTTAACTTTGACATCAAAACTGCCAAGAAGGTTTTGAGAACAAATTCCAAAAAATAGACATCAAGACGTGTACAAAACAACAAATACAGTAAAGAAACAAAGGTGGTATAATTTGAACAAGTTTCAAGAATCCACAGGAAAAAAAATGTATATTTACTGGACCAACCAAGTGGTGTTGGTTGAACCTGATTATTGTTCATTTGTAGTTTTATGTTTTAGGTTTATTTTCAAATATTGTTCATTATTCATCTGCTTGTAGCCACCGTGCTATAAAACATATTGTTGCTTGTGTGTATGTATTTTCCTCTTGCATGTAAACGACCTTCTAGATTATTTACATTAGCATTTGCTGAAATATGTTGTCCTTTACATTTGTTTTAGTGAATTAAAATATCATGTAGTCCAGGATTAGTTTTAGTTTTGTGAGAAGTTTTTTCTTCTTTTTCTTTTTTCAGTACTGAAAGAACAAAATACCAAGATGACAACTTCAGAAATAATAAACAGACAACAGTTCTAACCACTGACTATCGTGCCGCCCACTCACAGACTTCCTGTCTGAAAGTTTCTCTTCAGGGATACTTTTTTTCTGCACCACAAAATGGCCACTGACAGTCTTTTGTCTGCACTTGAGCCTTTGTTTGCCAAACCGTGACAGTTCATTTGCAAAAACAGGTAACTCCACTGTTGTAGATTTTCAGAAAACTTAATTTTTTAGTTGTTTATTTGAGATAATATCCAACTGAAGATGAGTGGATTTGATTCAGTAGAAATGACATGATGCATGAGTTTCAGTGATTCCATCGTAGTAAATTCAGTTGTAGGAGTCACTGGAAACTCAAGACTGTCATGATATACAGGGTCTTTACAAGTGTAAGTAAACTATTGTTCAAGCATCCATCTATAATCTATAAACTGCTGAATCCTCTGGAGGGTCACAGGGTCCATCCTGGACAGAACTATCTCAGAGCTACACAGAGAGATAAACAAGCACATTCACACCTACAGACAATTTACAATCACCAATTAACCTCAGCATGATTTTGGACCTTGTGGGAGGAAGCTGGAGAACCTGGAGAGAACCCACGCTGCACGGGGAGAACATGCAAACTCCACACAGAAAGACCCCAGGCCCACATTGGAACCATCACCTTGTTGCTGTGAGGCTACAGTTCTAACCACTGACTAGCGTCCCGCCCACTCACAGCCTTCATGTCTGAAGGTTTCTCTTCACAGAATTGTTTTTCTTTATTTTTTTTCTGCACCACAAAATGGCCACTGACAGCTTCACATGTCTCTGCTCTCATTCAGACAACTATAGCAACTTTTTAACCAAGAAACCTATTTACTGTCACAAACACACAAAGGATGAAACAGAACAAGACTAAGAATGCTGACAAAATATACAGAGAGAAAAGAAGTTCATCATGACATCTAATGATCCCCTCACTACTCAGATTCTTCACTAGAGGTCTCCTTTTTCTCAGAATAATCATGAGGAAGGAAATGGTTTTTGAGGTATTAAAACAGACTCTGTTTCTCTGTCACACATACAGACTCTTTCCTCTGTAAGAAGACGGCTGTTTGTTTGGACCATTTATTAATGTTTGGGTATTTTGTAGCAGGTTTCATCAAAGCAGCAGCTGTAATAAGGTCTTTAAAAGAATCCATCAACTTCCTGATTTGAAGCTGAAGTCTACAACAGTCATGTTCTTGGCAGAAGCTGCATGTTTGGTTCTGGGTTTCATTTTGTACATCTCAGGTATGTTTGATCGCTTTTCCTCTCTGTGTTAGACAAAATGTCATTAAGATGTAATATAGGAGTTAAGATTTGACAGATTTAGATTTAATTTAAGGTCACAAGAGTTCCACTTGTTCTGCTGCTGTGAGCTCCTGATCTGTATGAAAGTACCAGAGTCTGATCCTTCACAGTATCAGACTT
>NW_007580344.1:5639-10356 GCF_000690725.1 Stegastes partitus | reverse complement strand
TCCAACTTGTTTCTGTGCAGATTCTGTCACAGCGACCTGCTTCAGTGTGACCTACGCTAAAGGGAGGATGTGTTCGTATAAACAGACATCACTGAATGAGCCCTGCTCCATCACATATCCCAGAGGTGAAGGTTCTTCATTTACACACATCCCACCACCTCCCCTCTGATCTCTGTAAAGTTATTTATTAACAGTAGATCACTGATTCTGTGTTGAGACTGTGTACAGTTCTACGTAAAGAGAAGCGTCATATTAAAAATGTGTTTATCATCTCCCAACAGGAATACGTGTTCAAATGAGTCCTGCAGATGCAGCAGATCATCTCAGACTGACCTGTAGCACCAGCTGTCCTCTGACTGCCCCTCTGACTTCAATTACGTGGTATAAGAACAGAATAATAGAGGGACGACATGTGGACCAACAGATTGTAGTTACCAGCACTGCTGCAGCCAACGCCGGCTTCTCTTGTGTTATAAAAGGTTTTGAGGATCTTCACTCTGCTGACGTCTGTGAGTATGAACCAACTCATTGTCAGTTAACTCATGAAACCAGACATTTATGTTAATGGTCTGCAAATGACAATTAGATTTAATTTTAGTGTTATTTGGTGAGAAAAGAATGTGTAAGGCAAACATGCTTGACATTTACAACATTTATGTCTAACACACAGAAATATTTGTTTCATTGTTATTTAAAGTAAGTTTAACAATTAATTTCAGTTGTTTTTATGTATGTTTCAGGTGCTGAGGACAACAACTGCTGGAGTCTGAATTGCTTCAACAGAAGAATCTGTGCTTTGGAGGGATCTTCAGTCAACATCTCAAATGAACTTTCACATCCTGGTACCAAGTCGCTAAAGTCAAAGCTTTGGTATAAAGGAAATATCAACAGTAAGCAGGGACAGCTGGATAGGCGTAATATGGAATATGATGACATGAAGAAACAAAACATCCTCAGATTAAAAAACCTGAAGAGGAACGACTCAGGAGAATATACGTTAAGTATCTGGATAACCAACAGTGAGCTGAAACTGTGTGATAGGACTGGAGTTTCTCTGATGGTCACAGGTAAATATAATATGTTGTTCACTCTTCATGTTGTAGCAGAAATCAGCAGACTGTCCTCTGTAATGTTTAATATTAATGCACACCATGTAAATACTGATGTTTTTCATTGGAAATGTGAAAAGCTGATTTAGTGTTCAGCCAAGAATCTAAACAAGTTGCCAGTATTTCAACATTTATTCTTGTTTCATCACTAAACATGCAGGAGCTAGAAGGGAAGAAGCAGCACACATGTTTTAATGCTACTTGTGCTCATGTAAAGACACCAGGATAAAAGCCAAACGATGATCAAGGTTATTCTGATCAACACAGGGGTCGTGATTATTTATCGTTATTGATTATATTGTTTTTTATTTTACGTTCATATTTAAATAGCTAGAGCACTGCTGTCATGTTCATGTCGTGCTGCCTTCCCGTTAATGTAAAAGACTTTGCATCAAGACAAGACTTAAAATTAGATTCTTCCGCTTCCTGAATTGAGTTCATCTATTCGAGGCCAAATATAAAAGTGTCCTTAAACAATCCTCACTTGCTGAACATCTGCTTATGGATATACAACAGTTTACAAGGCGGCTGTGCTCAGAGACGCCTCTAGTCTCCACTCAGTTACTGCAGCGCAGCAGCTCAGACAGCTGAGAGACCAAAAACTACTTTGAAAAGAGTTAAATGAGTGATTTTATCTTGGCTACATGAGCATTTAATGAGGACCAGAGTTTTCTTTGAGCAAGAAAACTGTTTAGACGTCAGTATTATAGGCGATCATGTTTATTTAATCGTGCAAAGTCAAAATCCTGATTGTGATCAATGTTTGGCTGATTGTGGAGACAGAAAGACAGAGCAACAAACTGGAGACACTGTTTGATCTCCACAAACAGCATCAGGGGGCAAAACTGGAGCTGGTTGAACTCTCATCTATTTAGGTGAAACACAGAAAACTGTACCCATTCTGCCTGAACACAACACGTGTCACAAGTCATGCATGACTCCACCATGTAGTACATATTAATGAATCATTAGCAGCCCCTCAACGCTTCTATCTGCTCAAACTAAACTACACTGAAGGACAGCATTAATCTAACAGTTTAACCACCACAACTCTAATTGAAAACTAGTCATGAAACATCTCTTTTAGGTATTTACTGACCAATCTATGCATCCTCCAGGCCTGACAGTGACCATGACTCCTTCTGCAGAGGTGACAGAAGGTCAGAGAGTCACGCTGACCTGCAGCACCAGCTGTCCTCTGACTGACAACACAAACTACATGTGGTACTTTAACGGTCGACCTCTGAGCCAAAGCAAACACCTGCTTCTGGACCCAGTCAGCGTTCAGCACGCAGGAAACTACTCCTGTGCTGTGAACACCCACGAACACATCACATCGGCTGCAGAGACTCTCACTGTCCAAAGCATCGCAAGAACATGGGTCACAGTGGCTACAGGAATCCGTGCTGCTCTTGTGGTTTTCATACTTGTGACTGCCATCTTGTGTATTGGGTGAGCATCACTCTACTCTGTTTCAGATCAATGGTATTTGTTCATGCATCTACCTGGCATCACTATTTCATCTTCACCTTTTTCACCAACCAGAAAAAAGAGGATTTCCTGCCAGTCTCCTAAAAATGAAACGTTGGACAACATGGAGCAGGTAAAGAAAAGATTTCTTGAGAACATCATCCTCGTCCATCTGGCATCTCTTCAGAAAGAATGATTTCATCAAAAATATGTTGTTCTAAAATTGTAGCTTGATTCTGTCCTGACCTTGTTAAAGATTCCTCTGAGATGTTTCCTCTCCTAAATGATGTTTGTCTTCTGTTGACACAAGAATAAATGGTCCAAAAGTTCCCTGAGTCCTATATTTTTCAGTGTAGGACATACATCTTGTTCTGCAGCAGCTCATGATGGACCAGGCAGTCTGTTGTAGTACATAGGACTCTGCCAGTCATCATGTATTATAACTTTTTTTAACAGCTGGTATTATCAAATTATAGTAACTTACTATCTCACCCTCTCTGAACAGCCTCCTCAGCACCAAGAACAAGAGCAAGTCCCTCTGGCTGTAATCAGCCCGATATCCAACAGCACCGCTGAGTATGTATGTCTGAATTAACAGCTGACGTCCTATTTGAGAAGAATATTGTAAGATTTCTGTAGCTTATTACAAGTTGGGTTGGATGATTGTTATGATGTCTTCTGCAATTTGAAACGGTAACACACTGGATTACAGATTGCTGACTTACTTAAAAGGTTATGTCACATTCAAAATGTACTTATGGACTGTGAACTCTTCTTTAGATGCTTTGTGACAATGTGAAACCTCAGTACATTAATATATTCTCTTCTTTACTTTCAGGCACTCTGACTATGAAGTGGATTTCTAGAAACTCGACGACACAGCAAACAAAATCTTAGAGACAGAATACAACAGCACACCTGTCTGTATAGAACGTGTTCAGTCCTTCACACCTGCATTGCATTCACCTACAGCGATTCTTTAGGAAGTCTCTTCTTGTTTCAAGTCTCAGTTTACATATTGCTTGCTCAGAGGGAATCCAAAGAGAACTTCGGATTGTTGTGTCCTCTGTTTGGAATTAGTGTGAAATATCCACAAGTTTACAGACACTGTATAAAAAGACACATAAGCTTTTTTATTCTCACTTACTGACATTAAATCAGACTAAACTTTTCCTGTTTTAGTTCAGTTAGAATTACCAGAATTATTTCTATTTTCTAAACACCAGAACAATGAGAGAATTCTTTATGACTTTCTTTAAAGTCAGAAGTTTAAATATTCATTTTCTTAGTATTTGGTAGCGTTGCCTTTAAACTGTACGACTTGGGTTAAACGTTTTGGGTTTCTTCCACAAGCTTCTCACAATAGTTTCACAGAGTTCTGGTCCATTCCTCCTGACAGAACTGGTGGAACTGAGTCAGGTTTGTTGGCCACTTTGCTCCACACACCTTTTCAGCTCTGCCCACAAATGTTTGTAGATCAGAGCTTTGTGATGGCCACTCCAAAACATTGACTTTGTTGTCCTGAAGCCTCTCTGTAACTAATCTGACGGTATGCTGAGGGTCATTGTCCATCTGAAGACCCATTTACAGCCAAGCTTTAACTTCCTGGCTGTTGTCTTGAGATGCTGCTTCAATATTTCCACATAATCTTCTCTCCTCATGAGGCCATCTATTCTGTGAAGTGCACCAGTCCTTCCTGCAGCAGAACACCCCCACAGCATGATGCTGCCACCCCCGTGCTTCACAGTTGGGATGGTGTTCTCAGACTTCAAGCTTCCTCCTTTTTCCTCCAAATGTAACGACGGTCATTAAGGTCAAACAATTCAGTTTTACTTTCATCAGACCACAGGACATGTCTCCAGACATGAAGGTCTTTGTCTCTGTGTGCATTTGCAAACTGTAATCTGGCTTTTTATGTTTTTGTTTTGGAGTAATGTCTTCTTCTTCTCTGAGTATCCTTTCAGTCCATGTCGGTACAGGACTGGTTTCACTGTGGATAATGACTCTCTGACCAGCTTCAGCAGCATCTTCACAAGGTCTTTAGCTTTTGTTCTGGGGTTGATTCGGACATTTGAACTAAAACACTTCATCTCAGGGACACAGAACCCGTCTCCTTCCTGAGCGCTATGATGGCTGGA
>NW_007580344.1:0-4714 GCF_000690725.1 Stegastes partitus | reverse complement strand
CACACACACACACACACACACACACACACACACACACACACACACACACACACACACACTATTCAAATACAAAACACTATCTATACAAAGAGTTCATGACATGACCTCTTTCTTTGGCTCCACCTAGTGGATTAATTGTGGTATCGCTCCTTTTCTTGTGCAACAAGCCTGAGGAACAAGTGACCAGGTGTTGTGAGTTGCAGTGAGCCGATTGCTCCAGCTGTGGCGAGGTGTGGTTTGCCATTCACTCTTCAGACCTACATTCAGTATTTAAGACGCCAGCAAGCCACAAGTCGATGCTGGATTGTTGTAAAACCCACGTTAGTTTTGCTCTTGTTTGGATGCTCTGCTTGTACCCTGATTCCTCTTCTGACCCTGTTCTCCTGTGCTTCAGTTTCACCACGTTCGCTGCCAGCCTGTGATCCACTCTTCGTTCCTGAATCCTCACCGTTGGATTGTTCTGGCTCCAGCCCTCCATGTCCTCTGTGTCCCTCTGCTGAAGTCACCTGGTCCACCTCCGGCTCCCCCTCACTAGTTTCTCGTATTATAATAAACCTTATCTCTCGTCGTCTCAACCAGTAGTTGTTATTTATTGTTATTTATAGGTGTGTGTTCATTGTAGTAAGTTTTTGTATTAATTTGTCAGTATAGTTCGTCGTCCTTGAGAGGGCGTTTGGTAATATTTCTAGTAGTAAGTATTTGTTAGTCGTACCCTATTTCACCGGTCCATTTGGAACTTTAGTTTGTCTTTTTAAATCTTTGTTTGCTATAAATTGTGTTTCATTGATTCAACGTTCTTGTGGTCGAGTCTTTTGTCTGCACTTGAGCCTTTGTTTGCCAAACCGTGACAGTTCATTTGCAAAAACAGGTAACTCCACTGTTGTAGATTTTCAGAAAACTAAATTTTTTAGTTGTTTATTTGAGATAATATCCAACTGAAGATGAGTGGATTTGATTCAGTAGAAATGACATGATGCATGAGTTTCAGTGATTCCATCGTAGTAAATTCAGATATGAAGTCACTGGAAACACAAGACTGTCATGATATACAGGGTCTTTACAAGTGTAAGTAAACTATTGTTCAAGCATCCATCTATAATCTATAAACTGCTGAATCCTCTGGAGGGTCACAGGGTCCATCCTGGACAGGACTATCTCAGAGCTACACAGAGAGATAAACAAGCACATTCACACCTACAGACAATTTACAATCACCAATTAACCTCAACATGTTTCTGGACTGTGGGAGAAAGTCAGAGAACCCGGAGAGAACCCACACTGCACGGGGAGAACATGGAGACTCCACGCAGAAAGACCCCAGGCCCACATTGGAACCATCACCTTGTTGCTGTGAGGCCACAGTTCTAACCACTGACTAGCGTCCCGCCCACTCACAGCATTCATGTCTGAAGGTTTCTCTTCACAGAATTTTTTTTCTTTTTTTTTTTTCTGCACCACAAACTGGCCACTGACAGCTTCACATGTCTCTGCTCTCATTCAGACAACTATAGCAACTTTTTAACCAAGAAAACTATTTACTGTCACAAACACACAAAGGATGAAACAGAACAAGACTAAGAATGCTGACAAAATATACAGAGAGAAAAGAAATTCATCATGACATCAAATGATCCCCTCACTACTCAGATTCTTCACTAGAGGTCTAACTTGTCTCAAAATAACCTTGAGGAAGGAAATGGTGTTACGGTGTTAAAACAGACTCTGTTTCTCTGTCACACATACAGACTCTTTCCTCTGTAAGAAGACGGCTGTTTATTTGGACCATTTATTAATGTTTGGGTATTTTGTAGCAGGTTTCATCAAAGCAGCAGCTGTAATAAGGTCTTTAAAAGAATCCATCAACTTCCTGATTTGAAGCTGAAGTCTACAACAGTCATGTTCTTGGCAGAAGCTGCATGTTTGGTTCTGGCTTTCATTCTGTACATCTCAGGTATGTTTGATCGCTTTTCCTCTCTGTGTTAGACAAAATGTGATTAAGATGTAATATAGGAGTTAAGATTTGACAGATTTAGATTTAATTTAAGGTCACAAGAGTTCCACTTGTTCTGCTGCTGTGAGCTCCTGATCTGTATGAAAGTACCAGAGTCTGATCCTTCACAGTATCAGACTTTATCATGAACTGATCAGTATAGAGAAGAATGTTGTGGAAACTGTAATTCTGTCTTGATGTTTGTTCATGAAATCTGGTGTTAAAGGGGTTCAGGGACAAGAAAGCAGCATCTGTGCTTTGAAAGGTTCATCAGTGAATCTGACCTGCTCAGCTGAACGTCCCACTTCAGACATGAAATGGTTCACTGGATACTGGGAATTATCCAGGATTGAGTCCTCTGCAGATGGAAGTCATGGAAAGTACAGCATCTCAGAAGAGAATAACTTCACTCTGACGATCAACAACCTAACAGACAGTGATAAAGGTTATTACTGCTGCGGAAAAACTACTGAAAGATCAGACAACTGCAAGAAAAGTCGAATTGCTTTAAGTGTTGCAGGTACAGTGATGATCACAAATGTATGAATTGATGACTTTAAGAACAATCAGTGAGTTCATGTTATTTATAATGACTGTGGTCTCAGACCTGCAGGTGAAGGTGATTCCCTCCACAGAGGGACAGACAGTAACTCTGATGTGCAGCATCAGCTGTCCTCTGACTGAAAACCCTGCAGTCTACATCTGGTACAAGAACGGAGAGTTTGTCTATGAGGACTGGTCTCCCTGGTACCAAGAGCTGGTCAGCAGTGAGGAAGCAGTCAGATACTCCTGTGCTGTCAAAGGCTACGAGGACCTCAGAGCTCCTCAAGTCTCAGTGGGTGAGTGACAATAAAAAACACCTCAGATTTAACATGTTGAAGACAAACTCTTTTTGCAGACCTTTCTTAACTTCAACGATCCAAATCCTGAATCCAACTTGTTTCTGTGCAGATTCTGTCACAGCGACCTGCTTCAGTGTGACCTACGCTAAAGGGAGGATGTGTTCGTATAAACAGACGTCACTGAATGAGCCCTGCTCCATCACATATCCCAGAGGTGAAGGTTCTTCATTTACACACATCCCACCACCTCACCTCTGATCTCTGTAAAGTTATTTATTTACAGTAGATCACTGATTCTGTGTTGAGACTGTGTACAGTTCTACATAAAGACGAGGGTCAAATGAAAGGAAAAGCCTTCAGTGAGGGGATCTGGTGGTTCTGTAATGCTGTGGGGGGATTTTGCTGACATGGTTTGGATCCATTTGTCCCCTTAAAGGGAAAAGTCACTGCAAATCAATACCAAGCTCTTCAGGGCAATCAGCTTTATCCTGTGATGAAAATTTTCTACCCTGATGGAAGTGATCTCTTCCAGGGTGACACTGGCCCCCATCCACAGCATGTTGGTACATGAGTCACTGAATGGTTTCTGTGGCCTTCATGGTCACCAGATCTAAGCACATCTGAACACTTATGGAAGATTCTGGAGCAGCATGTTAGACAGTGTTCACCACCACCTTCATCAGAGCACCAACAGAACACCTTCTGGAAGACTGGTGTTGTATCTCTCCAGTAGAGTTCAGAGACACGAAGAATCAATTCCAAGTAGCGCTAAAGCTGCTCTGCTTTTATTCTCTGGCTCAACATCCTGATAAGACACTTTATGTTGCTGCTTCCTTGAATTTGTCACCATCTGTCTTTGTGGACTGACAAGTGTTTGAAAGGTAAAATTCAATAATGCATCAGGTTGATGTATTAAAACAGAGAAGCATCATATTAAAAATGTGTTTATCATCTCCCAACAGGAATACGTGTTCAAATGAGTCCTGCAGATGCAGCAGATCATCTCAGACTGACCTGTAGCACCAGCTGTCCTCTGACTGCCCCTCTGACTTCATTTAGGTGGTATAAGAACAGAGAAATACAGAGAGGGTATGTGGACCAACAGATTGTAGTTACCAGCACTGATGCAGCCAACGCCGGCTTCTCTTGTGTTATAAAAGGTTTTGAGGATCTTCGCTCTGCTGACGTCTGTGAGTATGAACCAACTCATTGTCAGTTTACTCATGAAACCAGACATTTATGTTAATGGTCTGCAAATGGCAATTAAATTTAATTTTAGTGTTATTTGGTGAGAAAAGGATGTGTAAGGCAAACATGCTTGACATTTACAACATTTATGTCTAACACACAGAAATATTAGTTTCATTGTTATTTAAAGTAGGTTTCGCAATTAATTTCAGTTGCTTTTATGTATATTTCAGGTACAACTGAGGACAACAACTGCTGGAGTCTGAATTGCTTCAACAGAAGAATCTGTGCTTTGGAGGGATCTTCAGTCACCATCTCAAATGAACTTTCACATCCTGGTACCAAGTCAACACTTTGGTTTAGAACAAATATAAACGGCAAGCTGGAATATCTGCATGGGCGTTATATGGAATATGATGACATGAAGAAACAAAACATCCTCAGATTAAAAAACCTGAAGAGGAGCGACTCAGCAGAATATCTGGTCCTTATCTGGACAACCAACAATGAGGCGAAACACTGTGGTTCTCCTGGAGTTACTCTGATGGTCACAGGTAAATATAATATGTTGTTCACTCTTCGTGTTGTAGCAGAAACACATGGTGTCAATATTAAATGCTTGTTCATATTTAATCACTAGACACCTGGAAGACTGGACTCAACAAGGAGATTATAAGGCTTCTCTTTTAAAGAC
>NW_007580343.1:17094-33443 GCF_000690725.1 Stegastes partitus | reverse complement strand
GCGTTATCTCTGAGTTCTCTCTCCTCCTCCTTGTTCACGTTGTTCTGGTTCCTCAGAGCTGCAGGACTTCATGCTGCAGAGAAACATGAACCACAGCGAGTGAAACTGTGAAAGTGCTCGGGGTGCAGGGGGTTACACATCGTACAGATGTTTCTTTGTGATAGGAAATGGTGACAAAATGCCTCTTTGTGACGGCTGCATGGAGGAAAGACAGATAGAATCAGCAGAGGGAAGTAAACGGAGAAGAGAAAGAGGTTCTCTGGCTGAGAGGCTCCGACATGCCTGCACACTGCAGGTAAACAGATACACAGCGAGCAGCCGGCCGGATGCGTTGGTACACGCATTACATGTGCATTGTGTGACTGTGCATTCTTGTGAGCCTCCATGCTGGTGCACATGAATGTTTGTTTTACTCTGTGTGTGTGTGAGCAGGTTTTTATTTCAACCAGGTGACAGGTCAATTGCTTCGTCAAACAAGCCCGTACAGAGAAAAACCTCAGATCAGATCCCAGCCGGCCGACTGTCGCGTTCGCTTTGAGACGCATTAATCCCATCATAACCCCGAGAAAACAAAAGAGACGAGAGAAACACTTGCGCACACCGTGTAGGAGCAGCAATTATCAAACCACAATCCTGCAATCACACTGCAAACATCCCATAATTCCACTTCAGCTCCATGTGTGTAAACGAGACGGACAACGAGCAGGAAAACCCAAAAAAACTGTCAGTTATCCATCAAACCGAGCTACACGTGAGACTTTCTCTTCTTAAAATCCTGACATTTCATCAAAATCACTTAAAATAAACCGTTTAGTCCGACGGTAAAAAACTACAAACTCTCCTCTGAGCCAACAACGGTTCATCTGCAACCAACAAATATGGAAGCGCTTTTTGGCCGAACTGCAGGTCGTAAAAATGTTAAATAATTAAATATCTACAGTTTCTGGAGCAACTATTTTGGCAACACACATGGAACTCTGTTGTAATCTTTGTTAAGTATTTAACCGTCGTAATTCAACTTCAGCGTTTCTGAGCTTCTCAGAGTTCGCTGCTTTTCTCGGCTGCTCAGACTCAACAAACCGACATCCTCCGTTGAGGAGAACATCACCTCCAACTGTTGGGAAAACCAACAGAAACCAACCTGTTGGCCGAAGCCTCGAACACAAACTAATGGCGTTAGAGAATCCAGACTTCCTGCGCTAGGAGGCCCGAAGCGATCGCTGGTTTCCTGCCAGAGCGGTTGCCAGATTAGATAAATTCATCATGAGCATAATGACGGCGCTGGCACCGCGTCGGAGGATTAAATACAACCTGAACACGGTAAACACAATAAAAGCTTTGGACGTCTAGATAAGGAGCGTCTGTTCCGTTTATCGTTGAGTGGCTGTTGTCTGACATGTTTCAGGATGTCTTCGGTGACGAGGTCAACACGGAGACGTGAAGGAAACACTCGGCCTGTGTTTGGAGGCATGTGCACCGACATGACCGCGGACAAAAGAGGACCATGAATGAGCCGCCAGGTGCATCCTGAGGACACATAAAGCTGCTTCCTGTCCTTACATCGATCGCCTGGAGCCTCGGCTTAACCAAAACCACTAAATCCAGACCGCCACTCCTCCCTTCAGGGATTCTTCTTTAAGTCTTTCTGTCACTACATTCATCTACAGTCCTCCTCCTTCAACGCCAAAGTCCAGCTGTTTAAGCGTCATATTCACGTTTCACTGGAAAGACAAAATACTGGCATTGAATCTACACGACTACGGACGCCACCGAGTCTTACAGACGCTGTCCTCGCCGATCACAGTTTATCGTAAACACACGACGTCTGCTCCGAGGTCCTGAACCTCCTCAGAGTCTCTGTCATGGTCCTGCTAAACTCCCACAATGCTCTCTGCTGCCACCATGAGCTGTAGTCTGAATGACGCCTCCTCTGGTCTCTACAGGGTTAAACAGTGAGAGGCTCCACCTGGTGGAACAACCAGGTACTGCAGCCGGTCTACGATACGTTTACTGACGTCATGTAGAGAACACAGGTTTTCTGTCTTTTGGAGCTTGTTCTTGACGCTACATTTCAGACAGCGTCCGTGATCCATGTCTTTATTTGGGCTCATTGGAAGCTCTGTCTTGTATGCGACTGGAGTCCACCTGGTGGAACAACCAGGTACTGCAGCCGGTCTACGATACGTTTACTGACATCACGTAGAGAATCCAGGTTTTCTGTCTTTTGGAACTTGTTCTTCACGCTACATTTCAGACAGCGTCCGTGATCCATGTCTTTGTTTGGGCCTCGTTGGAAGCTCTGTCCTATATGCGACTGGAATCCACCTGGTGGAACAACCAGGTACTGCAGCTAACAGCTGCAACAGCTAAAGTGTGTAACATCTCAGAAAATAATACTGGATTGGGACTCGGTGGCTAACTGACATGTGTTCAGGCTAATATTTAACAACAGGCACTGATGCAGTTCCTCTGCGTCGTCTTCGGTCTTCGGCCCCCGTTAGCGAAGACGTTAGAGAAACTGGTTAAATATTTGCCTGAATAAATGTCAGTCAGCCGGCGAGTGTCGCTAAGACAGCACGCTGTCAAACATGTCTGGTGAGAACCCCGTATACGTGAAACTTGAACAACCAAAATGTGTATTTTCATCTGTATTTATCTGCATTTTCCATCCGTCTGCTACATTCACAGACCAGTCCAACTCAAAGTGCAGCTACAGCGACTACAGTCAACATTTTACACTTTTGTCTTGTTGTTAGTTTGCACACAGCCCTGCTCTGATCCCGGCTGACGTCAGGAAGTTTAACAACAAAAACAACAACAACTTTCCATCTTCTTCAACCAACTTTAGGTCCATTAGCGCCACCTAGTGGCTGGACTGTTACTGCGTCAGTGTTACCGCTGTGCCAGAAGCTAGGCAACTGAGAAAGGCGCAATTTAATGCGTTATTTTTTCTGTAATTAATTGATCAAAATGAATGTGTTGAAGTGCCCAGGCCTAGCTATTGGAACATTAAAGCATGCTCTATATAAAATTATGATCCTGAAAATGTGCAGAACATGAACTCAGAGGCTCAGAGATCCGCCGTCACGTCAGCGTCATATTAGCGTCGGACATGGTGGAGACATCATCGCAGAAAAACGTAGAGCGATGCCGTCAACTTCACTCCACAGTTCAGACTTTAAACTCTCTACAAGTTTTTGTTTCACGTCGATAGACGACGCAAAACCGGAGATATGAGACCATGAACGTGGGTTAAAAAAAACATGCGTAAAATGTAAGCGTATGAAATACGAGCCGCCGGCGTCGCGTCTCGTTTCACAAAACGAAAGTGAAAGAAAGTCCCTGAAGTGCAGCTCCTGTGATGTGGCCTCATTCTGGACAGAAACTACTTTCAGGACTGGAACAGATGGAATGAGAGAGAAAGCCTCACCTGCTTCGTATAAAGTCGCAAATATTTGTATTTAGTTTGATTTTTTATCAGATGTTCCTTTTTCCTGTTCGTATGTGGAACCTACGTTTTCAACCTTCATAATGCTTCGTTAAGCATGTTTGTGGTTTTTATTGTAATAAATACATTTCTCACCAACCGGTGGAGGCAGATGGCCGTCCCTCCCTGAGCCTGGTTCTGTCGGAGGTTTTTTTCCCCCTGTGGGGGTTTTCGGTTCCGTCCCACCAGCGGACTGCTGAAGCTTATAGAGAATCCAGATGTTTTGGATTGTTGGGTGTTTCTGCCTTTGTTAAGTGCTTTGAGATGACTGTTGTTGTAAATATGCGCTATACAAATAAAATTGAATTGAACTGAATTTCTTTAAATCGATTTTATGCTTTGTGTGTTTTTGAGCCCAAAATGTTCACATCGTAGGTTAAAGTGACAAAACAGTGACTATGTGGTGTATAAAGACAAGAGTGAAAGTGTGCAAACAGACCAGACCTCTGAGGCTTACGGTGGATCTGGTAACAAACAGCCAGCGGTGGAGGAAGGTGATCAACCACCGAAAGTCTGACAGACTTCATGACTCATCCACAGGTTTCTGTGGCTGCAGACAGTCAGACTGAACACCTCCAACCACCTCCGGCCTCCACGCCTCTGGATGGGGGGCTCTCCCTCTGCGGAGGTGACGGAGTTCACCGGGACGCCCCCCTGAAGCCCCCCGAAGCCCCCTGAAGCCTCCTTGAGCCCCCTGAAGCCCCCTTGAGCCCCCCGACGGACGGCAGCAGACCAGACCTTCAGAGCCTGGAGCTCGACGGACCGCGTAGGAACGGAGACTGATCCAAGAACCAGCGCTGGGCGTTTAGCTTTTATGTGAAGAACATTTCTTTCAATTAGCAGCAACGGTCTGTAAAATACAAATATCTTTAGCTGATTTAAATTCAGTACAATAATGTGTAAATTTAAGGTTAAACACTGAAAAAGAACAAACTGTCACTTAATAAAAACAGAGATTTTTGACGTGATGTGTAGTTTTAATCTGTTTCTTCTTTTCCTTTGTTTTCTTCTTTTTCTGTGATTTATTAGATATTATGTGACATTTAACAAAACAGGCTAAATCTGTGAAATAGCATTTAAAGAAATGAAATCCTTTTATATATAATTTTTCTTTCAAATAACAGTAACAATCTGAAACATCTTTAACTGATTTAAATACAGTGGGGAAAAAAAGGGTAATTTTATAGTTAAACATAGTAAAAGAATTAATTATAATTTATAAAAATACAGATTTTTGATGTGGACAGTATTCACAGTTGTGACCTTTTTTAATGATTCAAATATAAAATAATTATTTTCTGTAATTTTACAGCAAATATCCATAAAATATTTTTCTTGCTAATTTAAGATTTACGTAAAATAATAACTTTTTTTTTTTTTTTTTTTTTTTTTTTTAAACAACTGTATTTTTATGGTCAAACATTGTAAAAGAACAAATTACTATTTATAAAAATATCAATTTTTGATGCAGACATTATTTACAGTTTTGGGTTGTTGTTGTTTTTATTTTTTTTACTGGTTGTAATTTCACAAAAGATATTTAAAGTAACACTATAAACTAATTAAAAAATAACATTGTGTAGTTTTATTGTTGAACATCGTAAATTATCTACAGTTCTACAGTAAATATCCGTAAAACGCTTTTTTCAGTTTATTGGCTGATTTAAGATTTACATTAAACATTGTGTAGTTTTATTGTCATTATTATAACAGTATAAAAGAACAAATTACCATTTATAAAAGCTCAGATTTCTGATCCTTGCAGCCCCATCAGTGTTATTATTTCTGTGACTTTGCTGGTCATCGTCGGTCATTTCCAGCCGTCAGAGGTGAAAGCAGCTCAACCGTCTTCTAATCAGCGCTCAGATCTGGATCAGTTCCTCCCGGTGACACGTTTAACGAAGCATCCGATCATCATTCAAACGATCTGAAACCTGCTGATCACACGTTGGAGCCAAACCAACGCCGCCGCTCGTTTACCCTAAACAAGTCCAGTAAAGTCCTTCCTGGAGCCACGAGGCAGGAAAAAAGTTGCATAATTTCACGGTAATTAGACGAACGCTCTGGTTTTTATTGGCTCTCTTTAACTAAACGTTGGGCGTCGGGCCTCCCACCGCGGAGCTTCTCAAACTACACGTCAGGTCGACATAAAACCAGGTTTAACTCTTAGTTCAGTGTTTGTGGCTGCGATCGGGAACAAAGTTCTGATCAATGCAGCGTTTTACCACAAACAGTTTCTCTACAGATCTGCTGGAACCACAGAAGAACAACAAACTGCAGGCTGATGTTATAAAACACAGAAGTACACGTTGCCATGAGGGATTTTCTAATATTAAACATGTACTTCACTCCATTTACTTGATATATATAAAACTTTTCATTATACATTATTTCTGTGGGCTGACACGACACCATCAGTCAACGCTATGAATCAACCGAATATCGTTTTAAATTTAACCTAAAATTGTTGTTTTTGTTTGAATCTTTAAGCAAAAGCTGCAAAATATTCACATTTTTAGCCGATGCAAATACAGCAAACACTTAACTTTAAAAAGAACAAATTACTGTCAGTAAAAATGCTGTATATTTACAGTTTACTGTTTTCTACATTAATGTGTAAAATAAAACTGAGAAAATCTGTAAAACAGCAATTTTTCAATCCTCAATGTCATTTTTTCCCCCAAATAACAACAAATATTGTGAAAGAAAGAATTTTTATTCACTAAATATGGATTTATTGCAGCTTTGTTCTTTCTCTAACAGCAAACATTTGTGAAATATAAATATTTTATTTTATATTATATTTATTTCTCTATATTACTTGTAAATTTACAAAGAAAAGTGTTCTAGCCTTCAATATACATATTGAAGGTGAAATATTATTAAATATGAAGTATTTTGTCTTTCAAACTGTTTTGAGTTGATTTTTATGGCCAAATATTGTAAAAGAAGAAATTATTATTTATAAAATACAGATGAGGCTGTTTTTTTTACTGCTAACATGTAAATTAATTTTTATTTTCTGTAATTTTACACCAACAGTTTATTAACTGGTTATTAATTATTAATACTTTTACCAAACAGGGAACATTCATAAACAAACAGTTTAAACATTCTCAGTCTGTCTCCAAAATATCATCAAACATACAGAAAACACTGATATGTTTGGTGGATTTAAGATTTACAATAAAAATCGTCCAGTTTTACAGTCAAACGTGTTAAAGACCAAATTATTTATAAAAACACAGATTTTTGACGCAGAGATTATTTACAGTTGTGTCCTTTTTTATAGACATGTAAATAATATTATTTTTGTGATTTTTCTGGTTTTTATCTGTAATTTTACAGAAGCTTTTTTTTAGAATGCTATTGAAACAAACTGTCGGACGGTAAACGTTGAACTGGGCTTCGTTCTTGTTTACAGGCGAGTCTTTGACGGTTTGTTTTACTTTAGTTCTTTCTATTGTTTCAGCATGTTGGTGGATTTCTGATGATTTTATTGTCGAGTTGTTTTTATCTCCACGTGCAGCACTTTGACTGAAAGCACTTTATAAACACATTTATTATCATTATTATTATTATTATTATTCAAATTCATCCCAACTCGACCAGACTGATGCAAACTGTTTTTCCTGCACATTATAGCGACTGTGTCTTTGGAGGAACTCCATCTTTCAGAAACCCAGTTAGAGGGAGGGGGAGGCAGCAGCAGAGGAAGGACGGCGGCCGGTGGGCCGGCTGAGCGAGGGGCCCAGGAACAGGGACCGCGGCACCGGGGTGGGGGGGCTTCACTTCAAAGTCGGGCCTGGTGGCTGGAGATTAGCGGCCGCATTGCAAGAGGGGATTGTTCGCTGCCCAGAGAGTGTGTTGGCGGCAAGGGAGGGGGTCGGCAGCTCCTCGGGGTCCCTCTGGGGGCCGCATTCCTCGCCCGTCATCCACTTCATGGCCCCTTCCAGCTCCGAGCTGCCCCACACTCTGCACATTGTGCGCTTTGTCGGGAGGCTCATACAGTAAATCATCCATTCAGGAGCAACTGTCGCCCCGAATTACCGAACTGTAAACACCGAGCCGCGCTCTCCTGCAGAAAAACAGCTGTTTGCCGGAGTTAAAGGACGAACCTGCTCCGCTTTAACCTGCCACGTCGCCATGGCAACTGATGCTGCACCGGCTCAGGAGGAGGGTCGGTTCCGCAGCAGGTTTGGGATTTAAATATATATGTTCTGCATCTGGGAGAAACGCTGCAGGAAGCCTCTGATCCTCCTGAACACTCCCGCTGGGATTCAGGACAGACTGTAGCTCAACATCTGCTCAGAGGATCCACCATCAAAGAACCACTGAGTCCAAGCTATAGATGGTTCTGGAGGTAAAGTGATCCTTCCAACGTAGAAAATTACACAAATCGTTCAAAATGACATTAAAGTTGTCCAATATGACACAAAACGTACTAAAATGTCCAGAAAATGACTCAACATTTGACAGAAATGAGGCAAACTTTGTCCAAAGTGGCTCAAAAATGTGTTCATTTGCAAATTGTAGGTGTTTTAGTTTTAGCTGTTAATTGGAGCAACATGTGATTTTAACGACATTAAGCTCAGAGCTGGTTTTACTTTCTGACAAAGTTCCTGAATGATGAGTTCAAGGATCGTCGGAAAGTCAGAAATCTGACAGTTGGTGCTGTTTTTTTTAGTTTGTGGCTTGAAAACGACGTCATTCTGATGATTTCTTAAGAACATTAAACCTAAGCTAACATTTAAACCTGATTTTGCGGTTTTAACATCGACTGTAAGTCTTAACCTTCGTTCAGCCTGACAGTCTGGACGTTTTTCAAAAGTGAAACCCTGCCGTGTTGTTCAGGTAATCCAGAGTTCAGCTGGTTTAGGTTGATTAAAAAAACCCATAAAAGCCATCTTGGCTTCCAACACGATGTTGTCAAACGGCTAATTAGAGGAGCACAAAGTGAATTATGCGTAAGCCGGCTGAAAGCTCGCAGCCAACAGCGAGCCACGCTCTGCGTCAGACTGCGCTGACAGCCGGGATTACAGTTAATTACAGCCTCCGGCAAACACATCTCACTCATTCTCCTGTTTTTTTTACCCTCGCTGAACCTCGTAGCGCCAATTAGGACGTAAATCAGCCGCGGAGGAAGTTTTGTTTGCAACCGAAAGTGTCGACGGAGGAAACGGAACGGGTCGGACGCACATCTGGATTTAACAGTTTAATTAACACGATGTGATGCTGTTGCACCTCCTTCTACTGTAGCTAATTAAAACGAGCCTTATTTAAGCTGTTTAAACCAGCAGTGCGGGGCTTGTGTCGCCCCCTGCTGGAGCAATTAAACACTGCTGAGCGTTGGTTTAATTAAGGTCTTTCTATTTTTAGACGCTCATCCATCCTCTGAAGGCTGAGGTTGTGTTTTATCAGGAGACCCTGAATCAACAGAATTAACTGAGAAAAGTAAAAACTAGTGACTTGATACGAGTCCGACTCCCCGGACGTCGCCTTCAGGTACAAGTCACGACTTCCTTTTTTGCCATTTACACGTTTTCAACAACCTCCGAGCAGCAAGCAAAGACACAAAAGAACGACAATCCTCGCCTCCTTGCATGCAAATGTTTCACCACATCTACTTTTATTTTGAAGGGGCACCATCACTGCATCCTGGGCCGAGCTCCGCCCAACATTACAGGAGTTAATTTAAATAAAAGTCCTTTTGAATTGTTTTCATTTTAAAGCCGTTTTCAGAAAATGTCTCAGAAAACACACAGCAGAGGAAATATTCAAAAACACAGTAAACCCTGGAAAATACTCTATATGTCTAATGCAAGTACTACAGATCCTACATGTACTACAGATACTACATGTACTACAGATCCTACATGTACTACATGTACTGCTTGTATTCATAAGCAGAAGCTCCAAACATCTGCTAAGGAACTACGTGTACACATAACTTTGATAGAAACACTCGTTAGCTGTAGACTTGTATGAGGCGTTACTACATTGGAGCAGTTTGACTGTTTGATCTATGACACATCCCATAATATTGATCCTCACAGTTGATTATAAAACTGGTGACTTTACGTGTTTTGAGTCACTTTCTTTAGTTTCTGAGTCATTTTATTTAGCTTTTAAAGGTTTTCAAGGCAATCTGGGGAAGTCTGAGGTACTTTCAACAATTTCTGACTAATTTTGGACAAAGACAACAAAGAACACATCCAGGGCACCGCGATACATCCCATAATACTGATGCTCACAGTTTACTATGGGATTGACTGGATCCTGTTTTTATGATTCCTCGACGATTTTATAAATTATTCTGGACAATTTATCAATGATTGCTGCCATTTTAGACCAACTGAATCATTTTAGACCACTTTTGAGAACATTTTTTAAAATGTTTAAGTAGTTTTGTGCAAAGAACGAGTTATTTTGGACCATTTATTTAATTTTGGAACGTTTTTAGACAATCTGGATAAGTCTGAGGTATTCTGGACACACTACTACTCGTCCTCGTTACTGTGACTCTCTGTCATAAATATTAAATTTGTGCAGCTTTGCTGTTTAAACTATGATACATCCCATAATACTGACGCTCAAAGTGGATTATAAAATTAACTAGACAATTTATTTGTGATTCTGGACAGTTTTTGACTAATTCTGGATGTTTTAAGCGACTGTAGTCACCCTGGTGACGTTTTTAAACTCATTTATTTCACTTATTTTAGACGTATTTTGAGTCATTTAGGTCCAATTCTGAGGCACTTTGTTCCATTTTTAAGTCGTTTTGGACAAATTGTAAGTCTTTTAGGACACATTTATTGGATTTTGGAAAGTTTAAAAAACAATCTGGATAAGTTTGAGGTCATTTCAGACAAAGACTACAGATAACACATCCCAGTCCTGTTCCTGTGATTCTGTGTCAGACATTAAACTGCTGCAGATTTTGCACAAAGTTGATTCTAAAGTTAATCGGATCGTTTCTTTGTTATTCTGGATGATTTTTTTTTTCTAAATAGTTCTGGACAATTTCCAAGTGATTGCTGCATTATGACGTCTCTTTTAAAGCTCATTTTGGACACATTTTTGTCATTTTAGACAGATTTGGAGTCACTTTAGACGTATTTTTAAGCATTTCGGCATATTTTTGAGTCACTTTGTCAGAAATGTGAGTAGTTTTGGAAAAACTAAAAGTCACTGTGGACACATTTATTGAATTTTGGAAAGTTTTTCCCATAACACTGACGCTCAAAGTGGATTATAATGCGGACTGGATAATCTGTTTGTCGTTCTGGATGATTTTTGGATAACGGTGGATGTTTGAAGTGACTGTAGACATTTTGGTAACTTTACTTTAACTCATTTAGGACACATTTCTGTCATTTTAGACAAGTTTGGAGTCACTTTAGACTTATTTTTGAGTCATTTTGGCCCATTTTTGAGTCACTTATTTCAATTTTTAAGTAGTTTTGGACAAAATAAACGTCATTTTAGAACTTTTTGAAGACGGGTTGGATAGGTTTATGGTACGTTGGACACTTTTTTTGGTGGTTTTGGCTACAGGCAACACGTCCAGGTCAACAGTCCTTGTTTCTGTGATTCTGCCATAAACGTTCAACTGGTGCCGTTTTGCTGCTCAAACTGTGACATATCCCATAATCCCGCCGTCTCCTCCCCCTGTTCGGTTGGTCGCTGGACTTTCAGACCAGTGAGTGGATGCGTATCTGTTCCTACCTGTCAAACAAGAGCAGCTCGGCCCATAAATCAGCAGGTTGCACAGAGCCAGCGATCCTTGGAGGAAGTGGAGCCGGTGAACTCGTGTGAGTCTGTACATGTTCAAACACCGGAGCGCGTTCACGACCAGGAAACCAGCAGCAGCAGAAAAAAAAAAAAAAAAGCCCGATCGTGCCGTGCGGTCCGCAGAACTCCTGCTGTCCTGCACTTCACCCGAATCCAGCCGCGCAAAGTCACACAAAACTCACTGCTGGACAAACACACGATCATAAAACGCGCATAAAAGTGGCTTTAAAGACTTTTTACGCACCGCAGGCGGAGATCACCGACAAGCGTGAAGCGTTCAACATCAATTAGAGCAACATTATGTGGAGACCAGAAGACATTCAGAGCGTTAAAGTCACCAAGTGGGCGCCTGTAGCATCAATGCAGTGGCTCTAATTAATTCAGAGAGCACTGGGGCTGTCGGTGGTGCAGACTTTCACCAGGTTGGATCGTGCACATGTGCAACTTTACAAAGTGCACCGAGAAATAAAACGAACCCACCGAACCAAAACGTGTTTCGCTCGATCGATTCCTGCAATAAATCCTGCAGACAAGAAGAAGAAGAGGCAAGAAAAAAAAGACTGAAAAAAAAACGCCCTCCACGGTGAAATACTTACATAACCGTCCACGCTCGGTGCGCTCATCCACGGCGGGGGGAAGCCGAGGAACCGGAGGCGTCGCTTCTGTGCGTAAAAAGCGAGTTTGGAGACGAGTTTGTGTTTTTGTTCTTCAAGGTGCAACGAGGAGCCGCGGACTTGAGTCGGTGTCTGGCAGGAGCTGTTCACGCTGTGGAAGCATGCCGCTGCACATCCACCTCCCTCCCTCCCTCTCTCTCTCTCTCTCTCGCTCTCTCTCTCCCCCACTGGCTCCCGGTGTCTCTCGCCCTCCTCCGGTCGGTCCTCCCACGCGGCGCGCATTGGCCGCTCCAGGCTTCCCCAGGTGAGACCGTCCCCGCCCACTTTCTGTCCCCCTCAGGTGAAATGTAGAAACAAGAAACACTTTATCTCTCTCTGTATACATATAAATACAGTCTCAGCCAACCTCTCTCTAGCAGAAAAACAGTGAAATAGATGTTTATTGTCGTTGTTAAAGGCAGTTTAGCAACACAAATACAACAAAAGTAGAATAAAGATTAAATAAAAACAAGCTTAAGGATAAAACAGCACTTTGTGAGAGCAGCATTATGTTAACAGACCTCCACCCAGTGTCAGGTTTATGCCCTAGACGAACAGCATCGGTGATTACCAACATCATGTCTCTGTGATGGTTAAAACACCAGCATGTAGAAGATCTTTAACCAACATGATGTTTTAATGCTAAAATAGGATTATTATTGTTATGCATGGATTTTCAAATTTGCAGTTTTACCAAAGAAAAGAAAAAAACAGTAAAGAACATTATTATTTCTTGATTAAAATGTCAAATCATAGTTGTTTACTTGCATTCCTGGACAGAAAAAGTTAGTTCTAGTGGTTGAATGTTTGATTAATGATTAATTTCTGACTTCTCAGAGAAGCTCAGTGGCTCAGATTGAAAAGGTGAATTCAGTTTGAAATTCCTCATTCAGGGCTGCAGGTGTCTCGGTGGTTAGTACTGTTGCCTCACAGCTAGAAGGTCGCTGGTTCGCATCCCGGTGAGGACACCCGGGATCTTTCTGCGTGGAGTCTCCATGTTCTCCCCGTGCAGTGTGGGTTCTCTCCGGGTTCTCCGGCTTCCTCCCACAGTCCAGAAACATGCTGAGGTTAATTGGTGATTGTAAATTGTCCGTAGGTGTGAATGTGAGTGTGCTTGGTTGTCTGTCTCTAAGTGTAGCCCTGTGATAGACTGGTTACTGGTAGATGATGGATGGATGTTCAAAACGGTAAAACATGGAGAGCTGAGTGTCATTAAAGCACTTCATGATGCTGGATGGTCTATTTATATATTTATATATATATACACAGTGTTTACCAAATGAGTCAGGTGGTCTAATAAATGTGTTATAGTCTCTAGTCTCAGTCAACCTCTTTTTACAACAATTCATGACCAAAGGAGTGAAAATCAGATCAAAATAAATGTTATTGTCATTGTTGAACAACAGCAAAAGGCTGTTTAGCAGCATAAATACAACACAAGAGCACAAAATCATAAAAAAAGAAAAGAAAGCACTATATAAAAACACTCTGTGAGCAGGATTGTGTTTGTAGTCGAATAAAAGAGTCATTTATTTTACTGCATGAAGACTTTTCAGCTGGTAAAGCAAAAACAGCACTAAACAGAAACAGGTCTTAGAAATACATGTTAGACTGTATTTAGACTTTTAGATATTCTTTAATGTTGTAAAACACCTGCACCATTTTGCATGTTAGTTCTCTTGCAGCTGATTTTTCTTGCCGGTCGATGGTTTATTTACAGCAATGCGTCACATCTGAGCCGTTCATGTGCTTCTTTAATGTCAAGTCTGCAAAGTTGTCAATAAATAAATGAATAAATAAATGAATAGATACGGCCTTTAAACACGAGCAGAGAATAAAAACACTTCAGTGAAGAAATACTGCCTCAAAAATCAAATAATAAATACTTAAAATAATGGAATCCAGAATGCAGTAATGACAACATAACATGTTCACTCCTGGTTCCTGTCTGCACTAGTTTACTTGCAATACAGGATTTAATAGTGTTTTATTTCATTGTTCATTTTTATTCTCTTTTACACTTTATTTATTTACGTATTGATTCATTTATTTGACTTATGAACTATTTCTACTCATATTATAATCATTTCCAGCCTTGTGTTTATACTTTTATCCTCCTTTTTTCTTTTTATTCCGCTTGTTTTTTCCTTTACTTGGATTTTTATTGTTCTGTCTGCTGCTGTTGTACTAATTTATCTTGAGAATCCTTTATCATGTTTGGACTGATCGGCCTTCTGCTGTTCAATATGTTTCCACAGTTTCCTTCTTTTCTTTTTTGTAAATTCTGTTTTTCAAAGATGATATATGAATAAAGTTGTAATAGTTATTACTATTATTGTCAGTAGTAGTAGCAATATAGTGCAGACTGCAGTGCATAGTGGCCTAAAAATCCCAGTGTTTCATCCTGAAGTGTAAGAAAAAAGACTCCTGGCATGAAATGAGGTGATTTTGGACCTTTGAGGAGCTGTGGTCACTTTCTGGCAGGAAGACGGCTGCTCTGTCTGACTCGAACTGCTCCTTTAAAGCTGATTTAACCGCTAAGAGCAGCTGTCGTGGCTCTGCAGCGGCACCAGGAGCAGCTGAAGTGGAGCAGAGGCAGAAGCAGAGCAGCTTCCCCCTGGCCGGAGCCGCTTTTTGGCAGAAGATCACTTTTTGGCACTTGGCGCGCATGCGTACGGGCGGACCCGGAAGTCCGGCGGACAGTTTTGGAGAGAAGCTGCGGATTGAAAACAACAAGATGCAGCTTCACTTCAGCAAAGACGTTTTGCCGGATTCTGTCAGCAGCGACTTCCAGAACCTGAACAAGCTGAACGAGCAGGTGAGTCCGGCGGCTGTTATCGCGGGATTTAAGGTTTAAACGAGACGGATCGAGTGAATCTACGAGGCAGCAGCTGTCTGAAGCTCCGCAGCTCTGTGGGCTAATTAGAGAAAACATGAATATAAATGAGTTCAAACTGGCTGCAGGGACGTTTTTAGGAATGTTTAAGAGGTCTGATGAGATGGAGCCACTGAAAATGTCTGAAAAAACTCACAAAAGAACAAAAATCATGGTTAAAATTCAGGATTTCAGTGTGTGTTGACTTATTGACAGTTAATATGAATGATTATCTGATGCAGTGAAGCTACAGGTAACATTCAGGTTATTAGCTGTCCATGTGGGATTCTAATTCATCCAACTACAGCTAATTAAGGTCCAATAAAATGTGATTTTATTGTTGTGAGGCCACCTGTTGTCATATTTTAGAATGAAATAAAGTCACTGCTGCAAACAGGAAGCACGTATATAATTTATCTATATTATTAAGACGGTCACTAACAGTAAAATCATCATCAGGTCTCATTTAAATGCTTCACATTCTGCAATCGAGTTGAATAAAGTCGTAAAAATAAACCCTGACATGCTGCCTCGTGTGTTTGATCAATCTGTTGAATTATTCCAAATGACATCGATCACAGATTTTAGCAGGTTCGAGTCTTACAGGCGGCAAAAGAGAAAGAAATTCAAGACAAAAATATTATTCTTGGTCTTTTATTTGTTCAGGAAAATGACCCACGTGGACAACAAGAGCTGCAAAGTGAAGTAAAACAGAATAAATCGTTGGAGCTGCAAACGTCCGGCTTAGAAACAGAAAAATCTCCTGAATACAAAAACTAAATATGACAGAAAAATATTTAGACTTCAGTAACGTTTGTGAACATGTGAGCAGCAAAGTAAGTGTGAATAAGTGCCACTGAGGTGATTTTTTACAGACGTGCAGCTGTTTCTGCTGCAGTCGAGTAATTCATCTTCCAGCTGAGATCATGTGACTGTGATCATAAACCTCACACGTCTGCTGTAAACTCTGCCACAAACCGCCGACGTTGGGCTAAAAACTCAGATTATTGAGTCTCATAATCGTCCAGGCTGATAATCCGTTGACTGATCGTTTATTCAGGTGTAAAAAAAATGTCTGAAAATGTCTAATTTAATAAAAAAGTGAGAAGAAAATGTGTAGATGTTCACAAAATTATAACAATTCTTTCTTTAAAATGTGCTTGAAAGCAGATTTATTTTTCTGTGTCGGCTTTCTGTTTCTCATTTGAGACGTCTCGCTCTAAAAACACACACATGAGGAATCTTATTTAGTGTTTTAGTAACATGTAGATCAAAAGACAAATAAGAAGGATTATAAGTCATGAAAAGTCAGAGAAATACTTCCAGTTTGCAGGAATGTGCAAATTAATCACCTGAAAATGTGCAAGTTTACATAAAATGTTGTATAAAAAGGAAAACAATGATGGTTTAATATTAAACTTCTACATGAAATACAGCTGAAAACGCCTGCTGGAGATGTTTCTGTAGTTCAATGACGTACAAATCATTTCAAAGTCTCCTGAAAACTGTCAGTAAATGTTGCTTGTAATAAATCACT
>NW_007580343.1:8508-15088 GCF_000690725.1 Stegastes partitus | reverse complement strand
TAAATCAGTGTTTTGATGTCTTCTACGGTTTGAACCTGACGCTGGTGGAAGTTCAGCTGTAAACCGACTGACGTTTGTTTTTTTCTCGTCTTTAGGAGCTCTGAAGAAGAACCTGACGGCCGAGCAGATCAGAGAAGACCTGCTGACTTTAGGTCTGAATCCTCCATCCGTCGCCGACAGACGTTCTGAAAGTGAAACCAAACCTGATTCCTGTTTCTGTTCTCTCCTCAGGACTCGGAGACGACAAGGCGGCTCACTTCTCACAGCAGGTAGCATCATAACGATTACACTCAAACTGTGAAAAAAAAGTTTATTTTTTCCAATATTTATGTTAAATAATCACAGAAAAAATATTAATTATAATATATAATAACTGTAGAGAAACACCAGTTTGAATCAGACATCATTTGCCTTTTACAGGGTTTGTTCATAAAATTTTACAACTAGAATTAAAATCTATAAAATTCCTCAATATTATTATTTTATGATATATATTTTAAAAAGTATTAATTTAAATTTTGACATTAAAAATAAACAAACAGGCTGAAACAGTAAATAACAAAAATCTTTATACAAATAGTGTTTTTCCCTTTTTTTTGCTGCCAATTTTTGGTTGTTTGTTTTTTTAGATAAGATTTTAAAGATTTATTCTGCTTCCTGACTGTAAACAAACAAAAAAGGCTAAATGTCTAAATACCATTATCTATAATAAGGACTGAAAAATGGCAAATATTATTTTTTATTATATTTATATTTGTTGTTTAACATTTGTTGCTATTAAATGATCATTTTCTATTTTTATTTATAAGTATTCCACCATTTTAATGTATTTTTCTGCCAGATTTTTAGTTGTTTTTTTGTTGTTGTTGGATTTTTAAGTTTTAATCCACTTCTTGACTGTAAACAAAAAAATAGTCTAATAACTAAACTTTAAATAATATTGTGTGTATTAAGGACTAAAAAATGGCATTTTAAAATTACGATTATTATATTTATATTTGTTGTTTATCCTTTTTTTTCTATTAAATGATCATTTTTCTTTATTTATTTTTAAATATATTCCACCATTTTCACATATTTTTCTGGAACTTTTGCTGCCTGGTTTTCAGGTTTTTATGGGATTTTATTTACAGGGTTTGTTGTTGTTCTTTGAGGACGTCTTCAGGAGACTTGAGGTTCATTTCGACGTCCTCCTTCATGAAAACCTCGTTAATAACATTCATAAATGTGTCTCTAACATCCGTCCAGGAGGTAGTTTTATTGTTTTTTTCATTGATGTTGAGCCTTATATTGCTTTCTGTGCCATGAAGTGCAGCTAATCCTCCAGAATCGCCTCCACCAGTCCGTCTGACGCGTCTCTTTGCTGTTTTGGCAGTGGGCCGAGCACCAGGCCGCTCTGTGCCGACTGGCTCTGGGACAGACGCTGACGGTCAACCAGCTGGTGGACATGGAGTGGAAGTTTGGAGGTGGGTCAGCTTCACGTTCAGCTAAATTACAGGTTGACTGGAGTCTATTTCTGGTGCTCGGTCCTCTGACGGAGGCCTAACTTCTGCTGTGTTTTGGTGCCGCAGCAGACCGATGCTGTCTTTATTTATTTACACACCCGATAGAAATGCTAATCCGGCCGTCGTTAGCATCTCGTTAGCTCGTGGTCACGCTGAAGGGATGGACGGGGAGTGTCTCGGTGCTGTTTGTTGACACACAGAAGCTTCAGAAGCCAGAAACAAAGAGACGCGTCTCTGCAGGTCGACCCAGACGACTCGGCTGCGTCCAGTGGAGGCGCTGGAGGCCCGACGGCCTCCTGAAGGCCTCGGCCGGGAACAGAACGCCTCTGCATCTATTACAGCAGCAAAGGGGAAACATCTAAGAAATGTCAGTTGAAAAACAAAAAGAAAGAAAGAAAGAAATGGTTCAGGTTGTCCAAACATCTCTGGATGGAAATAACAATTTCTCAGGTCCTTTCATTTTGATTTTTGAGTCATTTTGGACTAATTTTGCATTATTTTGGATCCATAAAATAATTTTAGACCATTTTTTTAAAGCATTTTTGCACTAATTTGCACATATTTTTTTAAAGGATTTGTGTCAATTTTGGAACGTTGTAGACATTTTAGACTAATTTCTGTTGTTTCTGACAAGATTTGTGTAATTTTGGTGACATTTTGTACAAGTTTGGACAAATGTAAAGTATTCTGGACATTCTGATTCTATACGTTGAGCCTTTATTGATCCCTCTGAGGGCAAATGTGCATTATTACCGCAGCAAAGGGGAAACATTTAAGAGACATCAGTCGAAAAAATAAACAGAATAAAATAAGTACTAGTTCAGATCATCTAATAAACTCGTCTGGATGTTAAAATAATATGTCACATGTCAGTGGTGTTACACAGATCCTTTCATGACTGATTTTTGAGTAATTTTGGAATAACTTTGCATTATTTTGGTCACGTTGAGTCATTTGAGACAATTTTTTGAAATATTTTGGACAAGTTTGACTCATTTTTGGACGAATTTATTTAATTTTTGACAAGATTTGTGTCATTTTTGGCGACATTTTGGACTAATTTTGAATAATTCTGGATGTTCTGATGCGGTACGATGAGCCTTTATTGATCCCACAGTGGAGAAACTTGCATTAATACAGCAGCAAAGAGGAAACACTGAAGAAATATCAGTAGAAAAAACAAAACAGAACCCAAATATGCACGAGCACAACTTCAGATAAATTCCTCTTGATGGTGTCACGCAGATTCGTTCGTGAGTATAAATACTGACATTGAAGTACTAATACTGCACAGACTCTCGTTTATGTCGAGCTTTAAATGTACAAAACGTTCCTAATCCATGAATGTGCTGATGTGTGACTGAGGAGGAATCTGAGAACTTTCTGACGGCGTGTTTCTGTCCACAGTGACGGTTGGAACCAGCGAAATCCAGAAAGTGGGAAACATCTTCCTGCAGGTACGGAGCTCCAGCGAACTCACCCGTCGCTCGTCTCTTTGTTCACTTCTGCTAAACGCACTTTGTTCCTCCTGCAGCTGAAGCTGGTGGTCAGAAAGGGGAACTCCACGGAGAACGTCTACATGGGTGAGCCTTCATCAGAGACAGACGTTCAGGACGTCTGATGTCTTCTGATTTTACCTTCGACGCTTTGTTTTGTTTTGCACAGTTTATGTTTTAAAATGTCACGATTTCAGCTCAGACTTGTTGTTTTTTCCCCAAAAACTCACCTGATGAGTTCAAGGGACGACTGGAAAGTTGTTTTCTGGCTGATAAACAGGACATTTTTAATAATTTCTCTTGCTTTTTGAAGCGCAGAGGATTGGTGGGAATGTGCCAGTTTGACATAAATCCAGTTTGACGTCGTAAAACTTTTCTTCTTGACATGATTTTCAGCACCTAACTCGTCCCACAGCTTTAAGAAAACCCACGTAAACATGAAAACGTGTGGTTCGATCAGGAGCGGTGCGCTGGGACTTCTCGTAGTGATGCATCGTACATTTTTTAATAAAATTCTTTAAAAAAAACTGCGTTAAAAATCCCCATTGAAATGAATGGGAAGTCGGTCCGACAACCGCCAAATCCAGCCGTCTTTGGATCTCTGTAGCTCCGACAGATTTTACAGCAGAAACTTAATTCGAAGTTTCAACGGTTCCCAAGGCTTTGAATATTATTCCTCTAAATCCGTGTTTTGATGTCTTTTATAGTTTTTACACAGTCACCGTTTAAATGTTGTGAATTTTTTGAAATCTGGAATTTTTCTTTCATTTTGACCAGAAGCATTTTTTGAAAGAGGTACGTTAACCTCGTCTCATTGTCACAGTTTCTCCTCCACATGAACACTTTATACTAAATGTAGGTATTTCTGTCCTCTTCCACCCAGTGTGAGTCTCATTGCTGTAGGATTCATGGTTTCTTCATAAATCACCTCAAAGCTCAGAGAGTCCACCAAAACTCTCATTGACTCCCATTATATCTGAGCTCTAAACTATGAAAACCAGAAACAGTGAGTTTCTCTAACCTGCCACCAAATCTGTATAAAACACAGTCTGGACATGAAAATACATCAGAATGTTCACAACAAGATTCTGCTTCACACGCTGAAAGAATTATTTCGATACGACTTCTAGTTTCTGAGCTGTGACGGTTTGTTCGAGGGTCTGATCCTCGGTGTGCTGCTGATGTATGATGCACTTTCAAAGTAAAAGCTCGAGGATGTGAAAAGCTGCTGATCAGTGTTTATGAAACACACTTGTTTTTATATTATATTTGTTTATTATGTATCATCACTGCAGCTCATATTAAGCAGTAAAAAAGCTTCACTGGGACTTTTTCTATTTGTCTCCTTTTGTTTTCTTTCCTTCCAGAACTGACGCTGCCTCAGTTTTATAACTTCCTGCACGAGATGGAGCGAGCCAAGGCCAGCATGGAGTGTTTCAGCTGAGTGTGTGTGTTCACGTTTTAAGTGTATATAAATCATTTTTCTGACTGTGTGTGTGTGTGTGTGTGTGTGGCCGCCGAGTGACTGAAGCTAGACACAAAGGAGCTAATTTTGTAATTCCCCTCCAGACGTTCACACTGAAATCCGCCAACAGACACAAATAAAAAGAAAAAAGTCGACGCTCTGCCGTGTGTTTTGATGTATCTGCCCGAGCCGCCTTTCGTCTGTCGCTCATCGAAGCTTCGCCATGAAACTTTGGCACCGACGGCACAAACGGTAAAACAAACAGAAGACGTGCCCGCTCGAGTTCGGTCCTGCAGCTTGTTGGCGTCGGCCGCCGTGCGATGACTTAATTTGACGATGCACGCAGAGATAAAACCAGATATTAATTAGCAGCAACAGCGGATGAAAGGCGGACGAGGCGATGAAAGCTGTAAACACGGACGCATGTGCAGCTCCGGGCGCATTTCAAAGCGCTGAGCTGCTCCGTGGTGCAGGCAGGTCCTCGGCCTTCCTCGGTTCTGTCATGATGAGCAGTAATTAGATGGCAAGTGGGCTTGTTTTAGAGCAGGGGTCTCCAATCCTGGTCCTCGAGGGCCGCAGTTCGACACCCCTGTTTTAGAGCCTCCCCTCCTGACATCAAGGGTCTGGGAGACGTTATTCCGTCTCCAATCATCAGGAACAAACTCTGGATATTTACAATGATGTCTGAATTTTAGTTCAACATATCAAAAACTTTCCAGGATATTTCCTTTTTAAATTGTCCCACTTTTTTGCGTCCAAACGTTGAGCTCACTAAACAAAAACACTTCCTAGAAGCATTTATATTTTAACAGGAATTTGCAGCACTTTGTTCCACTTGGATCAAACTGTCCACCATGTTTTTGTTTGTGGGGTGCAACCTGTCAAACCTGCTCAGTCGTTTATGAAAGTTATTTTTCATGTTTGTGACCAAGTTTTTCACATTTAAACCCATTTTTTTATGTCTTGTGTTGTATTATCGTGACACGCAGCTGAAAAGTCATCTTGTCTCTGCTTCTGCACCAAACGCTGCGTTTTCCTTTAACGCTGTCGTGCAAATCACCTGCATTCCTTCTGAAATATTAAGAATATGTTTCAGTGAACTCGGTGAACAGCAAAGACTCCAACAAAGAGCCCGAATGTTCCTGCAAACAAGTCCGAGGCGCTGATGTTTGCTTTGTCTTTGACGCTCTCAGAAGGAAAGAAAGGAGCAAACAGAAGCTTTTTTTTTTTCTTTTTTCTGGTTGTTGTTTAGTTTTGCCGTCTGCGGCGGCCTGAACGTATGGAACACATGGTCTCCCATTTCCTCATCCGGCCGTAAATCTCGTCGGCTTCCTGGAGCGCCGCGTTGCTGCAACAAAAGCTGAAACCGCGATCGGACGCAGCGTTGTGGTTCTTCAACCGGGTTCACGTGACTCTTGTTCTGAACAAAATGGACCAACGTTGGGGAGATAGAGCACAGAATTTATTCCACTAAAAACCAGAAAGGGATCCTGCAAATGTTTCAGTCATGGGAAGGTTTCTTATCTACGGTTTCAACTGGTACAAAGCTGTCGCACATCTGAGCTCTGAGACTTTAAACGTGAACCTCAACGTTCAGGTCCCAGAACAAAGTGGAAACAACTTTAGTTTTTGGCTAAATTAAGATTAATTGATTGGAAAAAACAAAACAAAAAACAGAGCCGAGAAGAAGTCAAACAGAAGAAATGCTGTATTTATGAAGGAGCAGTAACTGTCAAGAGAAGATACGCTTTTTAAAATACCAAATCAGATAAAACTGATTAAAAATCTTACAAAACAAAGACACACTGTTGGATTAAAGACCCAAGAATGTCAGGAATTCAGTGATTAATACGATAAAGCATAAAACTATACTGAAGAAACTCGTATTTATTAATGAACACCAATTTCTGGTTCCAACCAACGATCAACATTTTGCTAAAATATGTAAAAACTGGAACCTTGTCTGGTCCAACTTAGAGCCTCAACAGGTGGTGAAATGTGACCAGAGACTGGATTCTAGTAGAACCATGGATCCATCCATAGACAGACACTGACAGGAACTTTATGGAGACACGATAGCAGCCTGGATTGAAGATTTTGCGCTTTTTTTCCAT
>NW_007580343.1:4191-8436 GCF_000690725.1 Stegastes partitus | reverse complement strand
ATTCTAGTAGAACCATGGATCCATCCATAGACAGACACTGACAGGAACTTTATGGAGACACATCATCACCTTCAACTGAATGTTTTGCACTTTCTTTTTCTTTCCATTTTTAAAGGCCAATAATGAAACAAGTGATGCTCTGCTGGAGCCACTGAATCATTAGGATCTACTAGAAACTGTTCTGTGTCTGAAATGAGTAGAAATTTGGACAAAATGAGTCCAAAATAATCACGCAAAATGGCAAAAATATTTCTCAAAAATAGACAAAACTGACAAATTTTTATCTCAAGTGACACAGAAATGGTATAAATGGACTCATATCAGTATATTTGCATGTTAAAACTTCACCACATCAGGTTGTACTGATGTTAGAGCCTCAACAGGAAGTGAAATGTGACCAGAGACTGGGTTCTAGTAGAACCATGGATCCATCCATAGATAGACACTGACCGGAACCATCCTCGATTGAAAATTTTGCACTTGTTTCTATTTTTAAGGGCCAACAGTTGAACATGTGGCCTCTGCTGGAGTCATGTCATGGTTTAAATCTGCTGGAAACTATTCTGTCTGTCTTCTCAACAAATTTCGTGGCTGCTGGAGTTTTATTTCTGGAGATATTGAACCCTTTAAATTACAGCATTAACAGTTTTCCACCAGATTTTCTCTCTGGCGTCATTTACAGAAACAGCGCTGCTTCTTTTTTTTTTTTAGCACAGTAAATGTTTGAATTCTTCACAGATCTCCATTTTTTTTAAGAGCAAGTTTCTCTATTTTGTGCAGAAGTAAAGTGAAATGGCACATGGAAAAGACTCTGATGATTGTTGTTGAGTTTTGTTCGTGCAGAGAAAGCCTGGATTAGTCAGACTTGCTTCATAGTTTATCCCTCAGATGTGCAGAGAAGTCAGAAGAACAAGCGATACTCTGCAGCATGTGGCTTCTTTCGTGCTCAGGTGTTGTTCTTCTCTTCCTGCGGCCATGAATCTCTGCTCTTTATCTTTGTGGAAGCTGCAGCAGACCACAACTGAAAAACGTGGGATTTTCCCTCTCGCGGGTTTCTTTCCCACCGATACGCTTCAGTAAACTCTGGATAAACTTTGACTCTTCAGCTGCACAAACCTGCGCTCGCGGCTGATAAGAAACTGCAGCCGCTTACAGAAAACAGCCTCAGACGCGTCTTTGTCAAATCGTACAGAAAGCAGCCAAACTCCTGATTTCCTGGGACCCCCCCTCCTGTTGTGTAGTTCTTTCAGTTTCTCGTCTCGTTCGTCAAGTCGTCGTCTTTACAAGAAAAGACGTTTCTCTGTTCGTTTGTTGGACTTTATTGCTTCAAAGCAGAGAATCAAACACACCAGAAATCTTTCAGTCTGTGAATAAAAGGGTTTCTGCTCGCTGTTTGTCTTGTGAGCTGTTTCCCCACCTGTTCGTCTTTTTTCTCGTTAATGAGGAGAAGACGATACAAACTGGACACTAAGACCAACAGAGACACTGAAAAAGCTTCTGGTAATTACATTTCTGCAAATAAATGAAATGCAAATCCACAGAGGAACAACATGTTGTTAAATTCAACATAGAAGCAGCCTGTTGTCTAGATCTAGAACCACATCTAGAACCGTACTTCCACACACATCAGGTTCTACTGACGTTAGAGCCTCAACAGGTGGTGAAATGTGACCAGAGACTGGATTCTAGTAGAACCATGGATCCATCCATAGACAGACACTGACAGGAACTTTCTGGAGACACATCACCACCTTCAACTGAATGTTTTGCACTTTTTTGCCATTTTTAAAGGCCAATAATGAAAAAAGTGATCCTCTGCTGGAGCCGTTGAATCTTTAGGATCTACTAGAAACTGTTCTGTGTCTGAAATGAGTAGAAATTTGGACAAAATGAGTCCAAAATAGTCACGCAAAATGGCAAAAAAGTCTTAAAAACTAGACAAAACGGACAAATTTTTATCTCAAATGACAGAAATGGTGTAAATGGACTCATATCAGTATTTTTGCATGTTAAAACTTCACCACATCAGGTTCTGCTGATGTTAGAGCCTCAACAGGAAGTGAAATGTGACCAAGGACTGGGTTCTAGTAGAACCATAGATCCATCCATAGACACTGACAGGAACTTTCTAGAGGCCTTAATACCAGCTTTGTATGGAAATAGACACTTTTTCCCCCAATATTTAAAGACCAATAATTGTTCATTTTTACAATTTTGTGGCATTTTGGACATTTTTTAGGAACTTTCTGGGGACACAGCACCAGCCTTGACTGAAAATTTCCCACTTTTTCTGTTTTCAGGGTAAATAATTATAAATTGCTGCAAGTTTTGACAGTTTTGAGTAATTGTGGACAAGTTTCAAGTTATTTTGGAGAAATTTTGAGTCTTTTTTGACCAGTGTCATGTCAAATTATGTAAAAACTGGAGCTCTGTCTTGTAATGTTTGTCACACATCTGGTTCTACTGATGTTAGCTTTGAAAGTTGGTGAACTGTCGACCAAAGACTGGATTTTAGTAGAAGCATGGATCCATCCATAGACAGACACTTATTGGATCTTTGTGGGGACACAATAACATCCTCATTTTCCCCTTTTTTGCATTTTCAAAAGCAGTAGTTATCATTCTTTAACAGCATTGACGCACTTTGGTTGAGTTTCGAGTCATTTTGAACAAAGTTTGAATTATTTTGGACAGATTTGGTTATTTTGGACCAGTGTCATGTCAAAAAAGAAAACAAAACTGGAACCTTGTCTGGTCCAACTTTCAGCTTTTCTTGTTTTTGGACCTTTTAAAGTTTGTTTAATTTTGCCCAAGGCTTGGTTTTTGTTGGAACCTTGGTTAGGGACTTTTTTGGGGCCCCATTCCCGGCTTCGTTTTAGGTTTTTTTCTTTTTTTCCATTTTCAAAGGCCAACAATTAATCACTATTATAATTTTTTTGACAATTTTGAAACATTCTGAACAAATTTTAACTTGCTTGGACATTTTTCTAGTCATTTTGATGACATTTAGTTCTTTTCGACAGGTTTGGGCACATTTTGAGTCATTTTGGACAATTTTCAGACTATTAAGGGGAATCCTTGCAAAGAATAAAAATAAAAACAGCACCAGGCTCATCCTTAAAAGCTCTGTCTCAGCTTTGTTGGTCTGTCTGACGATTTTGTGGGTGGAAAAACCAGTTACAACATCATCAATACGCTGATCCGTAACACGACTTAACCTGACGTCCAGGTTGTGCAAATCTTTCCATGTGTGTCTTGTCATTTGAGCTGTTGTTTCGGTATCACCTTGACATGTTTCTCTAAAGGTGATGTCTGGTGTCTCAGGTAATAATTAACCCTCATCTCCCAACTATGCATGTGCTGAGTGTTTGTGTTTTCCCAGCGGGGGAAAAACCGCGAGCTTTCCAAGGAAACAGTTTAGAAATACAAGATACTGAGAGGTTGAAGCTGTGTTGTGTGTGTGTGTGTGTGTGTGTGTGTGTGTTTTACCGTTGGACCTGCGCAGCGAAGAGGAAGTTCATGGGAACCAACTCCAATAGCTCACAGCTGTCAAACGATACCAGCGTGTGTTTGTGCGTCTGACATTTTAAAACGTCGTGTATTTATTGCGCCCCCGAGCTGCTCTCACACAGGATGCACATTCCTACAGGTTGTGAACGCACCGCATGCATACGTGTGTGTTCCTGCGATCGACGCTGCCGCCATAATTCATCACTTTTCGACCTGAGAAAGAAACGCAGAGGGTCCTTTGTTGTGCATTTTTAAACCCGAGAATGATGTTTGTGCGTAACCCAGGTGCAGAAAGACGAAAGCCAGGCTTCGAAAAGGGCGGCAGAGTTCACCAGAGGTCATGAGCTGGGGGCTCAAGGTTTAGATTTTTGCCTCCAGGTGAATAGAGGACAGTGCGTGGACATGTTTTACAAGCGGCGGCATTAGCAGAAGTAGATGCTAGACGTTAGAAAACCCTTTAGGAACCTTCAGATAACCTCCAGCTGTGACTTTAACCGATCGCACCATGACTTATTTTTTCATTCCGTGTCTCTTTTACACGCTATCATGCAGGTGAACCCCCAATCATCCCCGATTTAAAGGTTTAATTAAGACTTTCCTCTGTAGATTTTACCAGCAAGCACGGATGTGTGGATTTGCAGCTCATAAGACGTCGACCATGAAGTTAAGTTGGATGATTTTGCTCGAAACATGTTTGTTTTGACGGCAGTTTTAGATTAGATTAGATTAGATTAG
>NW_007580343.1:0-3326 GCF_000690725.1 Stegastes partitus | reverse complement strand
TTAGATTAGATTAGATTGCGCTTTATGTTTCACCTCCAATGGGGAAACTCACATTGTTGCAGCAGTACGGATACAGGAAGAAAAGAGAACAAATAAGCTATAAATAGGAAGAGCTGAGAAATGGAAGACAATACAGCTACACACACACACACACACCCTAATAAAAAAGCTAAATAAAATAAAATATCGTATAATACAATAATTATTGCACAATGAGGCAGATAAATTGCACACAGTGAGGGGTATGTTGCACGTGAGAAAAACCTGCGTATAACTTGTAGAGTCTGACAGCGGTTGGGATGAAGGACCTCCTTCTTACTGGGGGTGGATCAGTCTGCTGCTGAAGGAGCTGCTCAGAGACCCCACAGTGTGGTGCAGGAGGTGAGAAGTGTTGTCCATGATGGACGTCAGCTTAGCTAACGTTCTCCTCTCACCCACCTCCTCTATGGAGTCAGTCCAGGACAGAGCTCGCTCTCCTGATGAGCTTGTTGAGCTCCAGCAGACCACAGAAGATAGCAGAAGCTACCACAGAGTCATAGAAAGTTCTGAGAAGAGTCCTGCACACACTGAAGGACCTCAGTCTCCTCAGCAGGAGGAGGCGACTCTGGAACTTCTTGTACAGGGCGTGGCTGTTGTCTGTCCACTCCAGCTTATTGTTTAGGTGAACACCCAGGAACCTGTAGCTCTCCACTACCTCAGTGTCCAAACCCTGGATGTTCACTGGTGTGTTCCTCCTGAAGTCAGTGATCATCTCCTTTGTCTTACTGCCGTTAAGCTGAAGCTGGTTGAGCTCACGCCAGCTGACAGCGTCTTTGATGATCTCCCTCCAGTTTGTTCCCCTCAGATCCAACAATGGCTGTGTGGTCGGAGAACTTCTGGATGTGACAGCGTTCTGTGTTGTGTGTGAAGTCTGAGGTGTAGAGGATAAAAGGGAAAGAGCAGAGCACCGGACCCTGAGGGACACCTGTTGCTGCACAACACCACATCAGACACACAGCGACACAGCCTCATGTGCTGTGGTCTGTTGGTGAGGTGGTCCACTGTCCATGCAACCAGGTGTTGGTCCACTCCAGCTTATTCCATCTTCAGCCTCAGCGGTGATGGCTGAATGGTGTTGAAGCCATTTGAGAAGTCAAAAAACACGACCCTCACAGAGCTGCCAGTGTTCCCCAAGTAGGACAGTGATCTGTGCAGGAGGTAGATCACTGTGTCATCCACCCCGATGCCAGGCCGGTAAGCAAACTGTAGGGGGTCCATCAGTGTGCCCACTAGGGGTCGCAGGTGCTTCAGGATGATCCTCTCCATGGTCTTCATCAGGTGAGAGGTCAGGGCAACAGGCCTGAAGTGGTTCGGCTCCCTGAGGCGTGCAGGCTTCAGCACTGGGACCACACAGGAGAAGGTCTTCCACAGGACCAGGACCTTCTCCAGACTCAGGAGTTCCCAGGCCAGATGAGATGTGTAATCCCTCGCAGGTTTCTGAGAGAACGTTTGCATCTTCCTGCTTTTAATGTGAATTTTAGTTCTCTTCAACACAACTTTGCAGAATTTCCAAGATGGTTTTTTATCCACTTGTGTCTAGACACTGCATTTGGAACTCCGTCTGGATGTCCAACGACCACCCTACGGTGGAAGCTAAACATCTGTGGTCTCACTCTTTCAGTCACTACTCAGAGCCATAGCCGAGGGTTGGAACGTAGATCGACTGATGAATCAAGAGCTTCGCCTTTCGACTCAGTATCTTTTTCTCCACGTCGATCCAGCCGTGACGTCAACGTCACTGCCGATGCTCCGTCTTAGACCCATTTCGTAACTCAGGAACAATATCCAGAGCTCTCTGGATCTACGGTTATATTTTGCTGCTGAAATCTAAAGTGTTTGAGGCTCCTGACGAATCAGGTCGGCTGACCTCCATAAAGTCTCCTCTTAAAACACACTTTTATCTGAGAGCTTCTCCTCCGACTGATCTGAGCTTTAACTCCCTTTGAACTGTCTTTTAAAAACCCTTTTACCTTTATCCTGCACTGTAGTCACTAAAACCTGATGATTCTATGACCTGTCTGCTCTGTTTTGCTGCCCCACAGTAAAGCACTTTGGATTTTGAAAAGCGCTCCATAAATTAAGATTATTATGATTATTATAGGAGTTTAATATTTACCTCGAGGCAAAACCGTGAAGCTGTTCATGAAAAGCTGGAGGAAAAGTGTGTTTTGGAGGCGAACTAGACATCAGGAGTTGCTTTTTCTGATTCTGAATGATGAGATGAACAGATGCTGCAAAAAGAAAAAAGAAAAAAAAATCCCTGTTCTGGCATGTTTGTGCCAGAAATTAATAGATTTAATAAAAGTCTCCCAACAGCAGATGTTTTTGCAAGAACATTAAGTTTGGCACAAGAATGTTTTGACAATTTGTGCAACTGCCAATGATGAAACTATGGTTTGTGAATTTTTGGTTGTTGAGCCTGAGAACACCATCCCAGCTGTGAAGCACGGGGGTGGCAGCATCATGCTGTGGAGGGACTGGTGACCTTCACAGTCTTTACAGAAACAAAATGTTTGAAGTAGGTTTGCAGCAGGACATCAGCTGGCCGCCAACCTGCACCTGAATTTATGTCTTAGACTGTATTCTTCTATATATTTTTCCTTTTTTTGTACACTGTTTTGCATTTTCTCTGTATGTGCTACAAATGTAGAGATACTGATGGTTGTTGTTTTTCTTAGTCCACCCTGAGTCAAGGTTCAGTCTCACATCGTCTCCAGTGTTCTTGTAAACAGAGTCAGTAAATGTAAGAATGGTGCTGCTGACCTCTTGTGGCTGTTTGTTGCCAACACGGCGTTAAACACTTTGGAGAATCGCTTTGACATCGGATGGCTTATTGTCTTTGTAAAGCTCTCTTTATAAAGGCAAGTGATATTTATTATGATTCAATGTTTAAGAGCAATAAAAGCGGAAATATTCCAAAGAAGGAGATGTTTCATATTGGTTCTTTATACACACATATATACAGTAAATATATATATATTCATATACCAGGTCTGACTGAGGATGGAACATGTTTGTAGTAAAAGAAAACCACAAAAGCAGTTTGAAGTTAATGTCAAAGATGGTGAGTTTGTTCTGACAGACAGGAACATGCTTGTGGAGGTCTCCTGAATGTCTGAATTGTCACTTTTCATCTGTTTGTGACTTTAAAATATCAGATTTTTAAAACTATAATATGATGTAAACATGGCCAAACATGTTCCTCAGTATCACATGTAGAAACCTGTAAACTACCAACAGTCTGACCTGATTAAACTGCAGCACCGCCAAGAAATGAATATTCATGG
>NW_007580342.1:2825-31488 GCF_000690725.1 Stegastes partitus | reverse complement strand
AAACTTTTATTTCTTTATTTTTTATAAGAGAAAATACCCTTTTGGTCAACTTCGAAGTAATGCAGTAATATTGCACAGGGGCAAACTCACTTCTATTATATAGTATAGTACCTTTATAAAATATCACTCCAAACATAGGAATAATATGCATGGAAATATAACCTCTGGACTGCGGTGTGTTCTTATGTGCATGAAGCTGTGGGGCCTAATCCTCGCTCAGTTTATCATTCACACCCGTGACTTTTCTAATGTCACATGTCAAAATGTCTCCTTTTAAGTATGCCTTGTGAAACTTGACAAAACAACGAAATGTTGCTTCACTAATGCTTCGTCAGTACACGACAACACCTGTTACTGGAAGAACCACTGACGAGTAATGGTTCTGCCGACTGTTTTTCCTCTCTCCACAGTGTTGAACAGCAGCTCTCGAGAGGATATGTGTGTCAGAGATGTGAAGATCCTTCCGAACTACAACTCATCCTACCTCCCCATGATGCCAGATGGCTCAGTTCTTATAGTTGACAATGTCTGGTAAGTAAGTATATGTACATGCAGTGTTCACTGTTAAATGCTCTGTTTGCAAAGGAGGATTAGACTTAACGTGTGAAACAACCTGGCCTTTTTTTAATATTTTCCTTAGGTAGTGAAACACCTCATCCATTAGAGAGGGAGCAATACAGCCAGCAGCACATGAGACTTGCCTTTTATTTATCAAAGAACAAGTTCAATATAGTAAGATGAAAGCATCTTGTTAATGCAGGCTGTAGGGAAACCTCACTGCTGTGCTGAAAGGATCGAGCTCTCTCAACCTTACTTAAAAAGAATGTTTGTTTTTTTTATTTCAAAAATGACTCTTTAGTCTTGAAATTTGAGCATAGCTTTCATTTCTGCCCAAATACCTGCAAATTACTGATCAATCCACTTATGTTGAGTCACATTTAGAACATTTTAGCATGCTTAAGTGCTAAGCTAAAGAGTGCGAGCAGTCTCATGTTAGACATCATCCTAAAGCACCATTTTGTCTAAGTACAGCATCAGAGAACTGCTAACATGGCTACAGAGTTAGTGTTGTTATGCTAGATTAACAATAAGTACATTAGAAATGTAATACATTACTTATTAATAACAACATTCACATTTTATGTACAAACTGTTGCTATATTACACCCTTTCTGGTAAATGACAGAGAGAGGGGGCTCCTGCCCCTTCAAACATTCAAAAAAGCCAATAGCTAAATAAGTAATGCTGAATTATGAAAGGCTGAATTCAAAAATTTTGGCCCTTAGATCAACTTTTTACATTGGTTGCACTGGTGCACAAAACTTTTTTATTTAGATGTCCCCAAAGTTTTTCAAGACTCTTTTTGGCGCCACTGTACAAGTGCAACTGGTTGGCTTCTGCACTGTTGTTGTTATGAAGATGATGCTGTGATGCACCACGGTCTGCTGGATGTGGTCTCTGTTTATTCTGGCAATAACAACTGATAGAGAAAAACTGCCATGGAGCTGCCTGCTCCAGTTAGCAAGCAAAAATAAACACCATCCCCAGAATGTAATGACACCAGGGAAATGCATAAAGGTCGTTAAAACATCCAAACATTGTCTTTTTTTATTGAAGACTAGTCATAAAACAAACAAAAAAAAAACCCTGACTGATCAAACCAGCATGAACAAATGCCATTAATAAATGCAGCACTCCACTTGTACACAAAATGTCATGAGCTAAATTAGAATTTAAAGTTTCCCAACAAACCCGTCTTTGTTTTCATTTCCCCACCAAAGCCACCAAGCAGCAGAGATCACCGTGGCTTCATTCTGTCGAATAGACAGCAAGTCATCACATTTACCCAGCATGCTCAGTGCCCTGGAAGAACAGAACTTCCTATTCCAGCTGCATTTACAAGAAAAAAGAGAAGAGGACTCCAGTGAGGTGAGAGGAATTGATTGAGGGTGTGTTGGCTGATGACTAAGACAATCACTTCATCAGTCATGTGCATTGCTGTGAAAACAAATACACTAACACTGCACACAGTTGTAGCTACTAGTGCTTGCACCCTGAGTTATATTCAGAAAAAACCTTTTAGAGTTACTGTGCCTTTTTCATCTTTAAAGATGAGCTCATTTAGGGTCACCGCTTTAGCTCACCTGATTGAGCTGGTGACCCATGTTCAGGAGCTATAGTCTCTGATGCAGTGGCCATGGGTTTGAATCCCGCTCATGGCCCTTTGCTGCAACCCCTTCCCCTGTTCTTCTCCCCCACTTTCCTGTCTCTGCTTTGGCTGTCCTATGTAATAAAGGCAAAAAGGCCAACAAAAAAAACTAAGAAAAAAAAAAAGATGAGATCATTTATAATTTAAAAAAACAGAATTTCTCTGTACAGCTTGGCACTTACCAGACATTACTTAAACAAGATAAAACCATGTATTTGCAAATGAATGCTTTCAGCAGAAAAGTGATGCATGTCTGGTGCTCTAGTATTTATTTCTTGCAGCAGAACAGTATATGTGGGATTGAGTGAAATTATGGTACAGTGTGTGTTTATGGCAAAGAAAGGTACAGTTGCAACAGTGTGTTCTGAATAACTTTTGAGCACAAAGAATTAAGATGTATCATGTATCACACTTTGATACCCAGACATAAGATGCACGTTCTCATTTTTTGCATACTTTATGTATAAATTTCATGTATGAAATCATGTGTCATAATAACTGTGTTTTTGTAGGGTTTGGAAGTCCCATTGCTGGCTGTGGTACAATGGCACACTCCAACACGTCCTTTAATGAGGTAACATTTGAAATGTAGCCATTTAGCAGACCTTTATGTATATTAATAATGCATCACAATCTGTTAGCTGTATTTTTTGTTTTTGCTTATTTATCTTTTGTTAAATATTTACTGGGATAGGCTCCAGCCCCACCGTGACCCTAGAGAGGATGTGAGGAAGTGTATAGATAATGGATTGATTTGTTAAATATTTCTATTAAAAGACTAGTTTTGACAAATGTGATTTATAGAGCGGTAAAATAGACAGACCTTTTCCAAAGCATAGATTTTGACATGTAACAGCAAATCAGTTTCACATCAGTTTTAGGTTCTAGCGCCAAGTCACAACACATGTCATCACAAAGCACAAGTGCATTTTATTTAGATGAGCTGGACCTAGGTCCTTGCCACTGTTGTTTATCATGTGCTTTCCCTGCTATGGAAAGGTTGGTTGCAGGGGATTTGAATCCTTTTTTTCATTTAAATCCTTTTTTCTTTCTCTCCAGATACATCTCTACTTTTTACTCATTGCCTAGTATCCGCATTCATCGTCCTCTACTGGTGATGACAGCTTCTTGTCCCAGTACTGTTAGGCCTCTGGAGAACTTCTGGGTAAAATACACACTGTTAAACAACTTGCAGGACTTCCTGGCCATTCGTCTGATATGGAATTCTGAAGGTGAGTTGTACATTACATCGCCTCCCTTCCTTCTTTCGTCATATATCTCTAAAACCTTGGTTCATTATTTTTTGTCCAGTTGCTTAATTCTTTTAATCAATAGCTGCAAAGATTTACAAAGAGTCAGTTGCAACATGTGCTGTCTAACAGGGGCGTTTTTGTGTACTTACCTAGTGATTAAGGAAAAAAACAAATATTTTCCAAGCATAGCTGATTGTCTGTAGTGCACTTGTACGGGTCAACAAAGACAGATGGTGTGAAAACACCATTGTTTTGATGGTGGTAAGAACAAGGTCAAAAGTGGTAGCTGCAGTGTATGCCAGGCCAGACCGAGACACAAACAAAAACAAACATGCTGGCCTGTAAGCTTTTGCATTCTTTTCTTATGTGTCTCCTAAAATACTTGGTTGCGCAGCCAATCTCCAACATTCATACGGCGATACTGGTTTAATAAAGTTTTGCAGGAGTCTATTGACCTCTAGTATAGTATAGTATAGGCACCCATGTGACCTCGATTATATGTCTTTTATCAGTAAAAGTCCTAATCACAAAGTCAATAAACATTTTTTATTGGTTTGGGTGGCGTTTTCTTTTGTGGGGAAACTGAAACTAAAACATGAAACAAGTATATTCCTGGTCTTATGAAGTAGGTCCGACAGTATTTGTGGACATGTGTTCCAGCAGGGAACAAATCACTCTAACATGAATTTAGATATAAAGATTATTCTGATATTAAACTAATATGTAGAGATTAATAATGTTTCAGGCTATTAACTGTAGCACCTTTGCTGTGTTTAATACTTTGGATTTTGTTGCACTACTGGCTAAATAGCAATTTTAATGAAGTCAGCATTTTTTGCTGTTTAATTTAATTAAAGTAACCAGCAGCAACATTGTAGGTCGGGTAATTAATTACAAGAGTTAATCAGTTATTGATTGTTAACATAGCTGACTGGCTGTTGAAAAACTGCTCTCCTGCTACGTGTCTTGAAACCAGTATTTGGTTGCACAAACTTGAATTTATAGTCATTCGTGAATGTCATCTTCCCTCGAGTAATGTTTCTAAGCAGATTTCTTCTATGTCAACAGCTGATATTTAATCTGACCTTTCATTCTTTCCTACTTGTGCTTCTGACCTAATCTCTCCCTGTCATCCATCCATCCATCCATCCATCCATCCATCCATCCATCCATCCATCCATCCATCCATCCATCCATCCATCCATCCATCAATCCATCCAGGTCCTAAGAGTCAGCTCGACCCCAGTGTGGGAGCAGTGGTGTGCCGGTCTCCCCTCAACGACCTGGGACAGTGTAGAAAAGGTTCTACCCTCTCCTTCACAGTTGCCTTCCAGATTGTCAGAACAGGACTTTTTGAGGTACCAAAGGAAACAATAATGTCATTTCTATCTTATGAGATAAAACTTCTTTCTTTCTTTCTTTCTTTCTTTCTTTCTTTCTTTCTTTCTTTCTTTCTTTCTTGGGTTCCTGATGTTAACCACTTATCTGAAGTAAAAACTTTCAAATGAACACGTAGAACCACAAAATAATCCTCTCAATTTTCAGTTCCTCAGATAAATGCATGGAGACTTGTGTTTGTTTTTGCAGCCTACACCAAAATAATTGGTGTGCATTGCTCATGGCTGGGACATTTTGGATTGACCAGAATTGGCTCTAGCAAGTAAATAGACTTGGCAGTCTGTGAGGCAGCTACTCATTATGAACTCAGAAGAAGCAGGCCAAGAGTAGGCATGAATATGCAAATTTTTAGATGGACAACTATTGTTTACTGAGTTTGTGTATAGACACTGGAAACATTCTTACTGGCTTGTGAAACTGGGAGGCCATCTAGTTGTGGGGGAGGCTAGAGAAATGGTAGCGCTTTAGTGGTTACAAAGCTTTATGTTACACCTTTCGAAACTATACAAGAACACTGTAAAAATGGATTTTCAACTCTATTGTATGTGTCTGCAGCAATTGTTGAAAAAAAAGAGAACTGCTACATACTATCTTGCATCTTGTCCATCTCTCTCCTCTTCCATGATAACACTGTAGTTGAGCCAGCATATGAAGCTAAAGCTGCAGTTTACAGCCTCTGTGTCCACTTCGCCCATGGAGCTTCAGTCATCACCGAGGAGTTCTCCATTATCATTCAGCCCAGTGCGACATGGCCTGAGCCGATCTCAAAGCTTTTCCCACCAACAACCTTCCAGGCCACGCTACTTCAGGTATGACGGATCAGTGTGGAGCAACTTGCTGCTTTTAATGTCTTTCTGTTAAGACAAGAAATAGTGCATGAAAGACACATGTAGACATACCTGATACAACTTTAAGCCAGTCTGAAACTGCAATTATAAGACACTAAAGTTTCGTTTTTAATGCTACATTAATACAATCATTCTAGATAGACTACTGGCTTCTGAATGGATATATATGATTTTTTTTCATCTATCGGAGAGTATAGCTGGCTGCAACTGCGTCAAAGTATTGTGTTAATCTAAGATACAGGGCTTGCACAGGACAGGAGAGGCATTTTCAGACAGTCCTATGCATTCCTGTCTAGCATAATGTTCATGACATGGTGTCTCTGCTGGCTCCAGATCCGGCGAAGCAGTGGAATGTCAGGCCATGACCCCACTTGGAGGATCTGTTCACAGAGCCCTCTTCTTGTCCAATGACCCCACCCTCATTCCACTGGAAAAAATAGCCAAGAGACAGTGTAAGGTGTTAGTGCTGGAACCAATCCAAGAGGCACACAGCAGGTAGGCAAACAGCTTTAATACTTGAACAGTGTCCCATGACACTATTTTAATAAAGTTTTGTTTTTGTCCGGATGTAAAGTTACAGTCTTCAGGAAATATGACAAAAATCTGCTGGGTCACAAATATACATACAGCAACTTAAAGTATAAGAAGAAAATGCAAAATATCACCTGCTGCTAAGAGACAATTGGTCAGGATGGTCAAGAGTTCATCAAGAAACACCAAAGAGCAGGTCTGCAATGAATTAGAAGCCACTGGAACATAGGTGTCAGCGTCCTTGGACGCAGAGGCTGCCATGCAAGAAGGAAGCCCTTTCTCTAGAAACGGCACCCCAAAGCTCGACTGAAGTTTGGTGCTGATCAAAGAAAAGTTCTGTGGTCAGATGTGTAGCACTTGTATAGAGTAAACTACTTTTTAGGAATAAAGTTGCACTCGTTTTTCAGGGCACAACCATATCTGAAAATCTGGAAATTGATATTGATTGAATATTATTAAAATTTAACAAATCTGCTTGTGCTGATCAATCCTATAATCAGAAGTTGTGAATTCTGATTTTATTGACCTCCAGTTCCCAAGCAAAGAAATACATGTTTGAGCTGGCAATAATTATACAAGCAAACTAAAGAACAAACTAATTAATTAACTGTGATCATCACTGGAGGCAGCAATCAATTATGAATCACTTTGGTACTGAAGCGACTTGTAATTTCTAAATTCACCCATTTAGCAGAGGGAAAGTTATGCTTACATATTGAGGCTACAGGATCAGCGTTCAACATCAGTAGGAGAGAGAGAGGCTGCAGCAGGGTGTGGCAAGGAAGTTCTGCTGGATTACTTGATTCCGGAATGCAGAGACAGGACGGCACATTTGCATTGTTGTGTTGGAAATGTGTCCTGGAGCAAATACACAGAACGGCAAAGCTCATGGTCACAAAGAAAAGTTTAAGAAAGACTATCAAAGTAGAAACAAAAATATATAAAACCCATCATGAAGGAACAAGTAGCCCACATTTTTATCAGTGGAAATGCTCCCAAAAACAGTGAAAAAGCCTCAATTTTGGCAAAACAAAGAAAATTGACTTTTTTAAACACACAAAGTTCTTTGGAGCCAAATTCATATGAGCATCTAGCCAATCATGGATGTGCTCATCCCAAGCGGTCGTCTTGAAACTCACTGTCTGTCAGAGGCCAAACTTATACTTATAATACAAAACATGTAGACATGCATAGAAACTATAGAATTTCCAGATACATTATAGCAACCTTCTTCTATATCCAAGAGTACAAGCATATATATTCAACAACAAGAAAAATAAGAGATTAGAAGTATGCATGCCCATGATATTGCTTTTTACTGTCTACTTTTAAGGCACAGCATTTTTTATGTTTTTTCATTTGTTTTGTCTGAGCAATATCCTCACTCATATCCTTTGGGATTAATAAAGTTTTATCTCATTTTATCATATCTTATAAATCTCTCTTGTGTCTTTTATGGCTGCAACAGAGAGAAAGGAAGTGTTTGTATAGTGTCTGTGCATCCTCCACAAACACTTATCTCCAAGAGGGCCGTAAATGGTCATTTCAAACATCAGACTTCCATTGTTGTAATATCCCATTTGGATGAAAGTTTTGGGTTAGCTGTCTTCTCAAATTGTCCCCTACCAAAGTTACAGCTTTGAGAAAGGGTCTCTGAATTTTATTTGTGGTGTTTTGAAATTCATCCAACAATAAACTGTTCTGCTTCTTAGTATACTACAGATGAAACAAAAACAAGCTATTTGGCCACAATAACCAGCAATGTGTTTGGAGTGGAGAAGTTGAGACCTTTAACCTCAAGAACGCCGAACCTACCGTCAGGCATAGTGGTGGCAGTATTCTGCTCTGGGGTTGTTTTGCTGCCAGTGTAACTGGTGCTTTACACAAAGTAAATGCAATAATTAAAAAGGAGAATTACCTCCACATTCTTCAGAAAAAAACCTAAAATCATCAGTTGGGTTTTCCAACAAGACAAATGACCCCAAACACACTTCCAAAGTGGTAAATAAGGCTACAATTATGGTTTAAGACTGGTCTTCCCAAAGTCCTGCCTGAAACCCCATTAACAATCTGTGGACTGTGCTGAAGAAACAAGTCTGTGTCAGAAAGCCAACAAATTTATTTAAACTGCACTAATTGTGTCAAAAGAACTGGTCAAAGATCCAACCCAAAGCTTGCGGGAAACTTGTGGCTGGCTCCCAAGAGAACCTGACTGAGGTGTAAGTGGTCAAAGGACATTTAACCAAACATTAGAATTGCTGTATGTATACTTTTGACCCTGTGGATTTTGTCATTTTTCCAAAAGAATTGTAATAATGGTAGTGGTGGCTAAAGAGGTACGACGTTGGGCTACTGATTGGAAGGTTGGAGGTTTAGTGGTGCCATTGTTGGGCCTTTGACCAAGACCCTTAATCCTATCATGGCTGATCCTGCCTACTCTGACCCCAGCTGGGATATGTGAAAAGAGAATTTCACAATGCTGTAATGTATTTGTGACAATTAAGGCTCCTTCTTTTTCTTATAAATCTACAAAAGAACCCAAATCTATAATTGTTTGTTGTAACAAAGACACATGTTTCAATCATTCCGTCATAGAAAATAAAGAGTTGTAGGAGTCAACTGTGTGTGATAATATACATGATTCTTTCAAGTGTGGACTGTATAGAATATTGTGGAGCACAATAGTATTTCATCTGTTAAACATGGGTTTTGCCTCTTCTCTCGGAGGGCTTAACAGGTTCAAACATCCTATCATTTATGCTCTGAACATGGCTAAACTCTTTTGAAAGTGCACGAGAACAAAGCCCTAGAAGATACATATACAAGGCTCGCCATGCAGCTGCACAATTATATTCACTATGGCTAACCAGGTGTGACTAGAGGCTATGAGCATTGCTTTCTTGTACGTTAGCTAACATAGCGGGTGTATTGCTGCTCTATACTTCTGATGTTCCACTGTGAGGTGGCTGGTGATAGCTTAGATGAGTATTTCTACTTTGGACAGTATTGCCTTATTGCTAGTCAGACTCCCTAATAGTACAGTGTGTACTCCTACTCTTAATGATCAACATCTTACACAAGTTTTTGATGAAAGGCTAGTGAGAGCAATTCTTTCAAGGAACTGTGCAACATGAGAACAAAACACCCAGTGACAGAGTTTGCACTTAACGACCGTAGAGCCAATCAGAAGATGTTGTTTGGTCCTTCTGCTTGTAACGAAGGGTATTTCAAATAACCGTCAGCACAGTGCAAGCCCTATTTAATGGATAAGGTCCCTCTTTAACACTGATGCGAAGAAACTGATCCTAAGAATATTTTTTAGAGTAAGGTCAGAACAAGAACTACACAGAACCGGTGCCTGTGTGTTACAAACTAGCTGATTGTGTACCCTGTTACAGTTCTGGTGATTCTTAACTGTTCTCACTCTGTTTCTCCTCTCAGATGGCCTGGAGTGGAGGCACATGCTAAGGATACAAACATTTAAGCCTTGTAGTTTTGCTTGGATGGCTTCTGAACCCAGAGCAGCCTTGGGTTCTATCCAGCCACCTCATCTTCTGCTTTAAAGAGGTACCTAAAAAGAAACAACATGCTGCAATCAACACCTGGATGGAGTCATCCAGTAATGGATGGAAACAAATGTAACTGACCCGAAAGGAGTGGTGCTGATGTCACATGGAGAGAGGACGGGAGGGAGGAGGGTGCTGAGAGGATACTGCAAGTTAGAAGTGATGAAAGAAAACCCCTCGTGGAGCAACACCATCTTCATTCTGTTGGTTCATCACTTAACTAGATGAGTTACCTCCACTCTTTCAGATCAGTGTTTTTAACCCAGTCTGCTTATATTTCAAAATTCCAATTTTCCTTATTGTACATTTCTTTCAAATGTTAATTCCTTTTTTAAGCTATGGTTTTGTTCAGGAAATTCCAGATTGCCTTTTTGTGTAAGGCCTAGTAGCCCAATTCAGCAGTGCCCTATATTTCTTATGGTAGAGTAGCAAGAGAAACCCCTACCAAGCTGTTGTTGTCGTCGGAACAAATGGTCCAAACTTTCACTGCTACACCTTTTCAGTAAATGAAATGCAGCATGCCAAATGAAAAGAGTCGGGGTTGTTGCAGGGTGTATTCTATAATTTGACAGAGCGAGGCTAGCAGCCAGTCTTGGTGCTATTCCAACTCGTTCTGTGCTAAACATGTAAATTGATATTGATCTGCTAAATGTGATTCTAGATGAGACTAATAGATAGCTCCCGTATGTAGGTCAGACGGCTAAAAGCTGGGACTGATGCTGCTCTGTATCCTAGGCGGGAAAGTTCCTGTTGTTTTTGTTTGTTTGCTTATTCTTTGCTCAAATAGAACACGTACCAGCTTAGATTTCATCAATATCAGTTTGTTCAGTTTTTTGTATATATGGGGTTTAATTTAATAAAAAATGTATTTGTTTTTGTTCTTTTGAACTGGACTGCAAACATTTTGTAGGTTTGCACTGGATGTCAGAGTTAATGAGCTGTTGTTGTGGCCTCTCCTATGAGGAAGTGGTTTCCATGTAGAGTTTATAATTAAAATGTGACAGAACTTGAATGTTGGTAAGACAGTAGACCGGCTGATATGGTTGAATCTAATTGTCCTAAAGCTCTTTATTTATTACTGTTGTTGAATTATTTCATTTACAGTTCTGTAGAATAAGCTTTTTAATTGATGTTTATGTCTTTTTGTTTGACCTTTCACATGCACTCCAAGGCCTGTCAGTACACCAGTTTGCTAGCAGCTTTTATATTGTAGTCTCCTCACTTTGTTGTTAAATAGCGCAAACTCCAGCTGTGCAGCATATATTAAAAAGTGGCTGAAAACAGTTTTAATGACGTTTATCTAGAGTGTAAGCCCTGTGTGTGTGAAAACCAGGCCCCATGCTCCATATGAATTCTGCTGCTGTTTGTGGCTGCAGGTATTTCAGTAGCTGGAAACAACAGACTAAACTTAAGCTCCTGTTGATGTTTTGTGGGGGGAAAAATCTAATTACATTCATTGTTGGTGAGTGTCATAAGTTTAAGCTGTTATTGTCTGTTTTTATTGCAGTAAGTTTTTATTTTTAAGGACATGTAAGTCTGACTTGAAAGAGCAAAATGAATGGGTAAGGTGTGTTTTAATTGTTGACAGACTGTGTGCTCTTTGTGTTGCTGTAATGTGATGTTGTAAATCACTGTACACAACTTGCAGTGTATGCCTTTCCATTAATGTGACTGGGTGAAGTTTAAAGTTATGCCACGTTGATAGTGATGCGGAACCATCACTAGGTCCAACCTGTCAAGAGTGTCGTCCCTACTTTTTACAGAAAATTTCTTTAGATGAGGTGGGCCTGTAGCTGTGGAGGTTAGATGTTCCACCTCCTTTATGTAAAGGGCTTACATAAGCAGCCTTCCAGACTCTAAGAAGTGTACCATGGAAAACCAAAAGGTTAAAAAAACAAGTTGTAGCTAACTACAATTGAAGTGACCAACATTCAAAAGAAGGGATGAAGACCATCCACACTAAGCAAACTCTTTGAATCTTTGACCGCCCTCTTGACAGAATCGATGTAGTTCAACCAAATTTGTTGGCTTTCTGACACAGACTTGTTTCTTGACACAGTCCACTGATTCTCGATGGGGTTTGAGTCAAGACTTTGGGAAGTCCAGTCTGAAACCTGGCTTCTTGTCTGATGTAGCTACTTTTTTACCACTTTGGATGTGTGCTTGGGGTCATTGTCTTGTTGGGGCACCCAACTGTGTCTAAGACCCAACCTGAAGAATGTGGAGATAATCCCTTTTTCATTATTCCGTTCCACTGGCAGCAAAGCAGCTAGAGAGCATAATACTACCACCACCATGCTGTGACAGTAGGTTTGGTGTTCTTGGAGTTAAAGGCCTCACCTTTTCACCTCCAAACATATTGCTGGTCACTGGGGCCATTTTTTTGTGTGTGTCATTCCACCTCAAAACCTTCTGGAAGACCGTCTTTTTTCCGTTTGATCCCCAACAAACATCAGCTGAGCTTCAAGGTGGTGTTCTGGAGGTAGGGCTTCCTTCTTGCATGGCAGTGTCTCAGCCTATGGAGATGTAAAACAACTTCTAGTTCATTACAGACCTGCTTTTTGATGATTCTTGATTGACTCTTGACAATTCTGACAAATTGTTTATCAGCAGCATGTGATAGCTTGAATTTTCTTCCTGATTCTGGCAGTGACACAACTGCCATGCACTTTATACTTACAGTAGTTTGTACAGTTGAGTTTGGGATCTGAAGCATCTTTGAAAGGACTCCAAGTGACTTTCCTGATTTGTTTAAGTCAATGATTTTCTTCCTCAGATCCATACTTGGCTCTTTAGACTTTCCCATTGTAGTGTTTGTGGCAGACTCTAATGAGTTTAACAAATGGGCCCTATTTGAATTTGCTCAGCATCTGTCGTCAGTTTTAATCACTCACAAGGTGGCAAGAGGTAATGCCACTAAGAAAATGTGATTAACCCAACTTTCTACATCACCAAAACTGATACTTCAAGTTATTGTATGTATTTTTTGAGCCATCAGATTTTGTCATATTTCCAGAATACCTGTAATAAATCTATGAAAGAACCAAAAGGCGTGATTGTTTTTTGTGTGACAAAGATGCACGTGTTCCAATCATTCCATCAGGTTCCAAGAGTCACTGGAAACTTAAGACTGCCATGATATACATGGTGTTTACAAGTATGAGTAAACGACTATGTTTGTATCTGAGTTGGCTAAAAGTAAGCCACTGACCAGGATCCCATGTACATCTGGTAAGAACCCTCTTTCTTTAAGTAGAAGGTAAATTTTTGTCGAGGAACCAGTGACTTCATTTGCTTGGTGTTCTTTAGTTTTTGCATGGTTTTCCATTCCTGGTTTAAATGACCTGCAAATTTGTCCAGAACTAGTACAACATCCATGATAAGAACAGCATCAAGATTTTCACTTAGTAAAAGTTCACTGGAAAAGGTCTGGTCATTGTAGTGCTTGAAATGATGTATAGTCACATGAGTGTTCAGAACTTTATCACTTTCTAATGAAAACCACTTGACAATGATCAGAGTCATTCTCAAATACTCAAGAAACAATGATTATTTCTGTCAGTTCATTCAAATTAAATCAAACAATTATGATTTTGATGTTTCAATGTTTAGCCTGGTAGGGTCTATAATTCATTTTAAGAGATTTAAATTACTGGCTTCTGCCAATTTGAATTAAATTAAAAGTAGTCACTAAATTCCAATAATAAACTTGAAGATTTTAAAAGGAGATAAAGATCAGCTGAAACACCAACAACAGAGGAGCAACAGGAGGACTGAACACTACAATCACAGGAACAGATTTGAGCAGTATGCATTTTAAATTCTGTGCATATCTTTGACATATAAATGTATTAAAACCCATACTCAAAAAAATAGAACCTGGCGTATATGACTACTCTTCCACCTCTTGAATTCCTGTCCATTCTGAAGAGGTTGTAATTATCTAATGCACTTTCCAAATTGTTCGCAGTACATCTCAGCCAAGTTTCATCAACATTTTCAAATAATGATCTGCTGTGATATTATGATTTTTAGCTGCTCTATCATGTCCTGTTGCATAGTGTGCCATATGTTTATATGAATAACACATAAACCTTGCCTGTTTTTAAAAACGGAATAGTTCAAATTACAGTCAAGAGCAGATACCTTGATGGTATTCAATGATCTGAGCCTGAATATGAGGTGGAACTCTCTTGATACGAACTGGAACCAAGGAAACACTGTGGGACCGGTTGGCACAAGGCCAAGTGATGGGCATGTGATAATGATATGGACACTGGAGAATGTGGACAGGTGGGTATGGTAACATGTGAATGACCTAGTTCTAATAGCAGTGTCACAGTCCTACATTGACCCACATTGACTCGTGGCTCACATTACGCCTCTCCGCCACGCTCCATGGTCTACGGACACAGTCAGAGCCTTCCTATTCCAGGCGGCTAGTTTCTACGTTTACATTTTGCCTGCACGTGTAATTTGTCATTTTTGTATTGTTTATCATTTTTATTTATTCTTATGATTTCACTGTTTTTATGGGCTCTTACTAGTTTTTAATTTTAGTGGTTTTATCTTATTAGTTTATACTGTAAAGCACTTTGTAGCTGCACAGTATTTATTCAGTTTGAAGACTAATTAACTCAAACTGGGAATGGAATATTTTAAGATACTGGAAATCTTTTGTTCATGAACTATAGGCCATAACCATCGAATTGAAAACAAACAAACAAAAAAGCTTGAAATATGACACTATGTGTAATGAGATTAGAATACATTCAGTTTTTAAATAACTGGTGTAAAATATTAAACTTTGTTGATGTTCGATGTTGTAATTTTTTAAGATGCACTAGTCTATGTTTTTGATAGGTACACTTGGCACAGAAAGAACATATGTACATATTTGTATGTAAAAAGCAAGTCTTTGGAATTGAGCAATGCTCAAGTACCGCAGTCAGGGCAGCTTTGGCTGTGAGGTTGTGGCTTATTTAGTCCTTTGAATTGTCCACTAATCACAGGACTGGAACCCTCCACATACATGGCAGCTCTGCCCCTCTTGTTGTTAAGTTGCTAAGTAATCAGATGAATGAAGAACATTGCAAAGCGCTTTGTTAAACCACTGTGGTTAAAAAGACACTTTAAGTAAAGACTGTTGAAATATTTAATTAAAAATCAAACATTGTGTAAAATACAATACATATTTTTGGTATTCATTTTCCTCACTAAACAACACACATCATAATAGCATAAAACATCCATTTATAAAACATTTACTATTAAAATCAAAAGGGAAATTCTTCTGCTTTTTTCAAAAATAAATTTCCATATGTGGTTCAGATTTGAATGACACTGAATTGATTTCACTTTTTTTTTCATTATTATATTTTAGACTCTTTGTCTCACTGCTAAATATGGGACTGTAGGAAAAAGTACAAATAAATAAAAAGAACTCTTTGGTCCCCTTATAGTCATACAGTTAGACTGCCACATACATTATATAGAAAAAAAAATGATTATATGGAATAAAAGAGTGAGAATATCGAATGAAAATGCTGTAAATTTTTATTATAAATAAATATTATTAGAGCAGATTTCATTTTAAGCTCAAAATATATACATTGTCAAATCCACACAGAGAGCAATTTGCACTATTTCATTATTTAAACACTCACATCGCACAAACAGACATCTTTAAAAGCTTAAGTTACACATTCACACCTTCAACACAATACAAACTTCTTTTTTTCTCCTTAATTTAGTACAGCTTTGAATTTAAGTTGTTGGAGAAGTGCCAAAACGGATCATTTTATTCAGGTTCACATAGCCGTCACTTTTTCCTTTTTGGGGTTATCCATGTTTGCATACGGAACACCTAGAAGAGGAAAATAAGAAATATATTAGAGCTGCACACAAAGTCAGGCCTCTGATATTGAGGCATTCACAGGCTTTCAACACATTTCTTTTGAAAAAGTTCTTGTTGAAGTAAAGAAAAAAAACTTTAATAACTATCTCAATGTGTATTTTCTCCTGTGTTGCTATTGAAGTATGTTCTAGGAAACCTGTTGGGAATTATTTAATTTTGATTAAAATGTTTTTAGTTAGTTCTTCCCTTCCTTTTTGGGCAATTCACAATGTGTGTTAGTGTTTTAATGTAAATGATATTACTAACATTATTCGAATAACAATGCAGTTGATTGTGTATCTTTAGCAGTGTCACATTTCTCAGTTATTTCTAAACGTAGGTAAATGATTCAGTATTATCTCACCTGTTGATTTCATGCCGAGCTTTTTCTCTTCGAGCTTACGTTGCCTGTGGACAGAAAAAAATTCAGGTGAGTGGCTTCAACATGACCACGATGAACACATGCTGCCTGTAGGAAAGAGTGGAGAGGATTTGCCCGTAAAGAGGTCCGACAATCAAACGGGTCCCAGCTTCCCAGTGTTGACACAGTGTGCTCCCAGAAATTCCCAAAAAAGGAGATAAGTTTGTAATTTTCTCTCACCCACTGTGATATGACTGGGGCTTCTGAATTACATAAATGCCTGACCTGGAATGAAAATGAAACTTTTTTTCTCACCGGTCACATCACATCAGGATTGGAAAAAGAACTGAATTCACATAATCTCGACTCACAATATCAATATGATACATACATTTATTATTACATTTTCTGTATGTATTTCTAAAATATCTGGGCCTCGATATGAGTTTATTCTGTTTATTTTTAGTAGACGACAGTAACCTTTGGCTGGGAAATATTAGTCAGGATTTCTGCAAATGTCAAGCAACGGCCAGAACGTATATGTCCAAGCCCATATTGCCACGCATTGAGGCTCACCTGGCTTTGCGTCTGCAGCAACACACAACAATGGTCACGATGATGATGACAGCGACTGGAACCAAGACCGCGATCAGGATGATCCACTTGGTGTCTGTAACACACGAATACAGTAAAGAAATCAAAACAGGACTTTCAGAATTTGTAGCAAAGAAAAAAAAAAAGAGCAGAAATGAAGTCTCAGGAATGACAGAAATAAAAAGAAGTCCTCACCATTAGTACTTTTTTTCAAATTACTAACCAATATACTTTATGCATATTTGTGTTTTCATGGTAGAAAGGACTGGATCCGCTAATTCTGTTAATCAGAGCTATCGGTCATGGCTTCTGGTTTTGGTTTGTTAGTTTTTATTTTGAAATCTTCCTTCCTCATGTGACTGAACTTCCTCCCTTAGCTCTCTGTGTATATTCTCCCCCTTATCTCATTTCACTAATTGCACATCCTCGTTTCCTTTCCCTGTGTCGTAGTCCCTCCCACCATAAAGAAGATCGATCCTCTATGTGCATTTTAAGGAACTGAGATGTCCTTTGTTATGATGCACCAAGACCAATTTCCGGTTCATGGGCCAGAGGACGGAGGATCAAAGAGGTTGAAATTAGAGAAATGAGAATAGCCTGTAGTCCTGCGTCTGCTTTTGTTCTTTGTCAGCTCGTCCTGTTTGCTACCCTTCTGCTGGCTTTCTGCCTGATTCTCCTTGTGTTCCTTACCTTTGTCTGGTTTGTGTTTTTATTTTCTATTTGTCTCCATGTACACCTGCCTGCTGGTCCTTGTGTCTCCATGTTCTTTGGATAAGTTGTTTAAGATTTGTTTCTGTATGGACCTGCCTTATGTTTCTTCACTTCCTTCCTGCTACTAAGTTTTAGTTTTGATTAAAGTCTTTTTGTTGCCACTTCCTGTCTGCCTTTTGACTATCTGCACTTGAGTCCGTACCTGAACGCCTCCTGACACTATCTAGTTAGCTACATAACACTGTGCACGGTGTAGATGCTAGTAATATCATAGTTTGACTCTAGTCTATGTTTTAAATGTATGTTCTGAAGAGTGACAGATATTTTCGCAGGACATACCTAGTCCTTCATCTGGTATTTTCTCAATCTCACAGTTGTTGCCCTCGAAGCCTTCTTTACAGAGGCAGGTGTAATCGTTGCCGTTCGCCACACACGTTCCTTCGTTCAGACAGGGGCTACTGAGGCAGGGAGTTGCTGCAACACAGGACAAAACATTGAGTTTCGTTGATAGTCTCAGTTGGATTCGCCCTCCAGTTATCAGTTACATTAGAATGCCAGTGTTAAGGTACAAATTGGAGGTACAGCAGATCAACAAACACATGCAGTATTTCACTTTGTTGCAGTATTTTTACACACTTGTTTCCCACTTCACTGATGACCACCTTATTCGCTAACAAGGCGACAGATGATGGTGTTTTAAAAGACGGGGTGCCTCTCTCAGTATCAGTGTGTAAATATGATACGATTTCAAAAATGAAATATTTTACATTTTTGCAAATGTAGCATTAGGAAATACCCCCAAATAGTAATACTAAAAATAAGACTTACATCTTAGGGACTTACTATTTTATTTTTAACTCAAACAGGCGTGCGTGCCCATAGTGTAACTATGACAACAGAACTACCACTAAGTTATTAAAACAACGACACCTTCACACATACATTTATAGCAGTCCCGTTTGAAGTTGAAGATGGTGCACAGTTCGTCATCCAGGCAGGTCTTGGGCTGACACACAGCACCGGTGGCGGTGCATTCACAGCTCTGAGAACAGTCCTCAGTGACAAACTTTTCTTTGAGCTGTATAATAGAGGGAGAGAAGTGAGCACAAGGATGAAATGACATCTCACCACACAGTGACAACAGTTGGTTGTTTGTTGGGGGGCACGGGGTTCACAATGCTTTTCCCTGTTGACTGATTTCTCTTTTGTTTTTTTCCCTTCTGTTTATTCCAATTATAACCCAAAGTAACAGCCAAACGCAGCGATCGGAGAAAGACTGACTGTGTTGCTTCATGCCACTTACAGGGTAGTATCTGTTGAGGAAGGTGCAGCCACACTGTGTGTACGGAACACAAATTCCCTCGCTCATGACGAAGCCTGGAGCACACTGGCAGCCCTCCATACAGGTAACGGTGTCGCAATCAGAGGGTGCTGATAGGTCAGCGCAGGAGGCAGGGCAAGGTGACATACAGGAGGAATAATTGCTGTTGGCACTGCAGGAGAGGACTAGGGGAGGATGAATGAGAAAGAAGTTAGAACCCTAGAAATATATACACATTACAGAAACCCATTCTGAAAGTTAGATTGTTTTACAAACAGTGCCTCTAGGATCCAGGCCTCAGCTGATTTTCCTTTATTTGTATACAGTATGAAGCTTGTTTTTCTTTTTTTCTTGTGCAATTCCTTAGTGTACGTCTACTTTTTGTCATGATTATATCATCATTATGAAGTCATGGGCAAACTTTTCAAATGTATCTGCTCTTAAACTGCATGCATACATACAAGGATGGAAGTCAGGAACAGCAGGACACACATCAAAAGCCTGCGTTCCAAAACCACCCGATAAAACAATTCACGATTAAGGTAAATGGGCGAAACTTAACACACCACTGGCAGGATCCTCAATCTAAAATTTGTGTTAAGAGGCTCGCCGCTGTTTTTCCCATCTGATGTGAATGCACTGTGACTCGTGCGTGTTCAGCATCTTACCACAGTCCAGCTGTTGCCTCCAGGGTCCCAGCGTAACTCCGGCCTCCTGACAGGCTGCAGCGTATGTGTCGTAACTGGCACAGCGCAGTTCTGTACTGCCACTCTCAGCACACAGGTCAAACACACAGTCACTGAAACACACACACACACACACACATAGTGAGCATGAGCAAAGGCTGCCAATTTACACAAACGTACATTTTTATACAGGGGCAGTTTAAAACGGGGCTGTGATCATGTCTTTTACTGTATATGCTTGAATCACAAGTGCACAACAGTTGGTTCCACACAGTCCCTCACAAAAGCTACTACTCACTCCTGGAAGCTTTTTGGTGGCAGGATGGTATGGCAGGTAGAAAATGGACCCTTGGGATCAGACAGGGCTCCACACTGAGTCGCACTGTTGTAGTTATTGAGCTGAGATGAAGAGCAGTCTGTTGTCTCAAATCCTGAATCTGGTTCAGTCTCCCGCACCAGCCTGAAGGGAAAAAATTGTTAAAGTTGTTGTGTCAAACCCGAAGTGTGTTTTTTGCTGAGGTGTAATTGAAGAAGGAAGATATTGGATATTATTCCTATATGAGGTATTATTGGTCATAAGAGTTCAGTTTTTCTTGTTTTCTTAGACTTAAATTTCAGATTATGTGTTGCTGTTTTGCTCACATCATGCTTTGCTTTGCAGGAATATGTCCCATACATAAATGTAGATATATGGTTTGTTTTTTTGATGTTTGGTGGGTCATGGTGAGAGTTGAATGAGACACTCTTTTTGCATAGAATCCAGGTTTAAATCATTTAGAAATTGAAAGCTTATTTGTCTTCCCCATGTGCAACTTTGCATTTTCAGTTGTGTGTGAGCTTTGCTTTTTGCCAAACACACATACTTTTACTTTTGAGTTCCAGCCATACAAATCTCTAGTTCAGCCAATGCCACATAGAGTATCTATAATTGTTTGCACTGCGAGGAGAGCTTGAAGCCAAAACTTTTCGTTGCTGCAATAACTGCCTGAAATATAATAAATAACTTCCAAGGGTCCCAAGAGTCCCTGCATTAGTTCATACGATTTGAGTCCACACAATTTGATTAGTGGCAGATTTCTGAGAAATTTTTACCACTGAATCTTTTTTCTTGGAAAATCCCAGCTGGCTGGACTCTTTCTGTCTGGAGTTTCTGTTTCTGCATGTGCTCCTTTGGTGCGTGTGATTAGGTTAATTGCCCACTATAAATTGCCTGGAGGTGTGTTATTTGTGTCTTTTTGTCATATGTGTTCTCCACCTATGGCCTATTGTCAGCTACAGATCCTCTAAAATATAAGCTGGTAGCAGGTTAGTTTGGATTAAGTTAATTTGTTTTAATGTTGTGTTCCATCAAATTGCTGTATTTACTTGGAATGAAATAGTTAACACACAAAAGCTTTAGGCCAGATTGTGTTATTTCATTATAGAAGAACTGTAAATTTTCATCATCAAAACACCGTACAAATATGTTCTTTGAAAATAGATTGATTGCTCAGTGTATAAAATGATATCAAATTCCCTGAAACCAAAGTAAAAATGTTCAGTCAAGGCCACAACATAATTAGTTCACTAATATATATATATCTATGGCAAATATTCACATTTGAGAATACTATTTGAGCTGACAGTTAACGCAGTGACCCTGATCGTGGTCCTACCTGTGACTATGGACATTGACGGGGCGGTCATAGCTCCTCAGTCGATCAGCCTGTCGGTCACTGACCCTCCAACTTTCTCCAAAGTCTTCCAGGTCCCTGATCACCGTCCCATCTGGCTTCATGTACTCGTTGTTCTTATTACCGTCATAGTTTCCACACAGTCCTCTGACAGCGTTCTCATAGGTGCCGGGGAGTATGATTTCTGATACACAAAACAGAGAAATGTAAGGTGAGCATCTTTAAAAACAGAAATGGTCAGTTATGAGGCCAGAACAGTTCCGTTGTTTTACCTCCGCGACTTTTGCCATCGAAGCGTACAGTGAGACCAAAGGCAGTAGTGAGCTGCACCTGTTTGGAGTTTTCAGTGATGCTCAAACCATCAACTGGACTGAGAGGAGGTGCTACACGCTCCCCGTTCACCTAGAGGAGGTACAGTATGATTGCAATTTGTCATTTTTAGTTCACAAAACAGACAAAAATATATATGGTGCTTTCATCAGACAAGGACACGCCACTGACCAGGACAGTGTTTTTCTGCAGGAAGCGAATGTCAACACCGTAAACCTCAATGTACATCTCATCCAGGAACGACACCCTCTTGTTCCCTCCACGTCTGATGTTCTTTCCCCGAATCGTTAGGGGCAACAGGGAATCGTCAAGCTCATCGTTGGTCTGAGTCAGGACATAGGTGTAGGGACCCTGGAAATGATGGGTGAAACCATCAAATGTTCGGTGGTGAGGATCCCCAGCGACTCTGCACGTACTGAATTCTAGAAAACACGATAACACAAACAGATGGGTTACGCTCAGAACAATACAAACATGTACGTTTTTGTTGAGTTAAGTGTTTTTAGATTCTCTAAACTGCAAACTGCTGTAATGTGAATGTGGAGGATGATAGACTCACCAGTGGGTTGGCATTGGAGGTCTCCATATTTGTCCAGAGTGCACAGTGAGTTTGATTTACACTTGTGGTCCTTACATTTGATTTCACCACCAGAGTGACATTTGCATGACTCAGCACATTTATCTGTCAGCCATGAGTCTCCCACCTACACACAGACAGACACACATACAGACTTGTTTAAATTTATAGACATTTCCCATTGTCAGAAACAGCTGCACTTCAACACAACGCTATATTTACAATAACAGAATCTAACTAGAACTAACCAGAAAAAGTGTCATATTTCAATTTGGTTTTAATTTGTTTGATTTATTTTCTGAGTAAGTTTGCCTTGAGACTCTACAATTTTGACTACCTTCATCACAAGTTGATACCAGTGAAACAATCCCTGGTACTGAGGGATCATTTCAAGGACTGTTAGGTGGGGTCTATAATAGATCCTAACTAACAAACCCTCTTGTAGGAGTGGGTGTAGACCCTATCTTTTGTTTAGGTCTCTGCTAAGATTTGTATCTCTAAATGGTAAATCTGCGCCTTTAATGGTTTTAACCTGCATGTGTTTCTGATTTCAATTTTCAGTATGATCAGTATGGACACTGGCTCACTCACATCATAGTACTCTCCGCTTGAGTCCAGACAGCCACATTGGTCCAGACGAACACATTTGCCGTCACTGAGGACATAGCCAGCGTTGCACTGGCAGCCCTCCACACAGGTGGTTGAAGGAAGGTGGCAGAAAATGGGGAAGAGGTCGGAGCATGTGGGGGGGCAGGGGGCAGTGCAGTCTGAGTAGTGGCTGTTAGAAGGGCAGGGCATGGCTGCAAGGAGGCAAGAGAATAAAGTATTAAAGTAGCGAAACTAAAATAGCTTCTTTATTTGAATGAATAATTAGTGTTACTCACGGCAGAAGGTGTTGTTTCTCCAGCTGATGGTAATTCCAGCGCTGTGACAGGCCTGAGCATACGCCTCCACGTTGTCACAGAGCGTCGCCTGCATGCCGTCATACTCGCACATGTCGTAGATGCAGTTACCCAGGAAAGCCTCTGGTTTTACCAGAGCGTGGCAGGGCTTGAAACGGTCAGAGAGGATGACCTCAGCACACTGAGCGTTGAAACGTTCCTCTTCTTCCGGGGTGCAGTCAGGGTGGATGTCTGGACGAGTGTCTGGCTGACAACTACAGAGGAGAATGTTTGGATGACTGGTTTAGTTAGGGTCAGGGATGATGCAGTGTCATCTCTTTGTGATTTAGCTGATGTGCAGTACAAACTGCTGCTGCTGTAGTTGTGCCTCTCACATAAAGTGCATACATTTGGATCACAGAGGAAATACTTGGTTTCTTTAAATGTTAATTAACCTGTGATATCTGAAAAACCCAGGGAAACTGTGTCTATGACCCAAATGTATACAACATATACATTATTTAACATTACAATTTGTTTAGAATCATAACAGAAAACAGTGTGCAGTGGTTGTTACCCAGGATCACTGTCTCCCTCTGATTTCCAGCTGTTGCCCAGTTCAATCACATCCTTTGCTGGTTTTCCGTCGGGCTTCAGGTCGTCATCAGACAAGTCGTGGTTGTAGTTTCCACACATGCCGCACACCTGGAGAGGAGGCAGGTGGAACACATTTATTTCACTGTTCCTGGTATACGCTGACAAGGTTGCATCTCATAGTATTTTAAATCCACTAACTTTACAAGCAACTACATTTAGGGTAATACAAAGAATTGCAGAATCAGAATCATTAAAATACAAACGATACACAGCCCTACATGACATTGAGAGATTAGATGGATGGACAAAAAAAAAGATAATAAAATGGTATTATGTTTTTATACCTTGCTGAAATATTCTCCAGGAATAGTGATCTCCAAGTGATGGACTCCATCAAACTTCACCTGCAGACCAAAGTTTGTGTCCAGCAGATTGTAGGATCCACTGGATATCACTTTGGCTCCGGCCACATCAACAGAAATTGGGGTTCGCACCCGCCGTCCATTTACCTAAGACAAAAGAGAAAACATATCAGTTAGCCACTGTCCATTTCACCATGTTGTATCCCATTCTGCAGTTATTACTAAATATTCATAGATCTGACATTGTGTTCCATACCAAAACTCTGCGGGCCTTCTGCAGTTCAACGACAGTGTCATGGGGCAGGTAGACTTTGACAGAACGAACATAGGAGGCTTCTGGTTGACCTCGTTCCTCATTTTTAGCCACTATTTTGAAGGGAGTTACGTTGGTGGTATTACACACCTATAGGATTCCGAGAAAGAATTTGAAACAGTTGTTAGTTATTATGTTTCAGAATGAAGTTTGTACATGCAAACAAGGAATATGACTCTGGTGAATCTTAGCTCTGTATATGAAATAAAATAAATAAACTACAACAATATAACAAAGATTTAGAGCAATAAATCGCTTATATTTACAATATGTATGCAAAGAAGCGGGGCTACTGAGGTAGGTGTGGTAACATTTAAAATGGTGCAAATATGCGTGGGTGTGGACTATTGCATGGTGGTTTCTGAGTCTCTGAGGCTAGTGAGGGTTCATCAGGGTAACAGCTTGGGGAATGAAACTGTCTCTAAGCAGCACAGCAAGAAAAGCAAGCAGTGACACAAACATGACAGATTTGTATGAAATTCTCAAGAGAGATATAGACAAATTCATTCCATACCTCCACAAGAGTGTAAGTGCAGGTGCCCATGAATGTGTGCATCACCCCATCAAAAGTGTAGTAATGAGGATCTCCAGCTACATGACATATTCCTTTATCTGAGGTAGAAAATGAGACTCAGTGAAAGGTCAAGGATATTTTGATAATGGCACAGCTTCGAGTGCTGTGAATCTTTAATGATGCAGTCTATTGTTAAATGTACCTGTAGAGTGACAGTCCAGCACTCCTTCCACCACTTTGCACTCCTGTGCAGGGCTGCACTGCCAGGGCTCACAGGTAATGTTGCCATTTCCGTTACATTTACAGCGCTCTGAGCAGTCAGTCTCTGAGAACCAAGTGTCTCCAGTCTACCAAGTCACCAAAAATAACAAGTTTAACACAAAACAAATGAAACATATCATTTTACATCAGCCCTCCACTATAGCACACTTACCGGCCGGTAGTTTCCATCTTCATCGTGACATCCACACTCGTTGATTGGTACGCACTTGTCTCCACTGAGCACCAAGCCAGAGTCACAGATGCAACCCTCCACACAGGGATGGTTGCAGGAGCCTTCAGAGCCTGCAGGGTCCTGACAGCTGGGTTGGGAGCAGGCAGGGCCACATGGGTCGTAATGACTGCCAGGAAGGCACTTCAGAGCTGAAGATAGGAGGATATTTGGTAGAAGCTGTTTTAGAATGCGTTTTAAAATATACAACATAACAGCTGTCCAACAAAAAGGAAAGTTGTATGGAAATACAGACTTTAGTACTTTACTAGCTAGTAAAGCTAGCTCTGGTTTGTCATGAAATTACCAAATTCTGTGAAACACACACACACAAACACACAGACTTACGACAGAAGGTGTTGTTTCTCCAAGCAATGGGTACTCCTGCAGCAGCACACAGGTCAGCATAGCTCTCTATGGCCTGGCACAGGGCCACGGCCTCACCTCCAGTGGCACACATGTCATACACACAGTTTCCAAAGTATGGGTCAGGGGGCACCACAGAGTGGCAGGGCTTAAAGATTCCTGAGGTTAAGATCAAAGATAGTTGCAATGTTAATTTTTAGCCATATATTAGGATACTTTGTTGGATATACAGGTGACAGCTCTGTATTGTGTTGTTCTCAACATGATCCACTGAATGTGTTTGTGTCATACCATTGGGATCGGTGATCATGCCACAGCTGGTGGGCTTATTGGCCTCTTCTTCCACCTTTTCATCACAGTCGTCCTCTCCTCCACCGTTAGTACAGCTGTAAAGGAGGTGGAGCATTCATTATAATGTGGTAAAATAGTTTTACATGTTTGTGTGCACACAGATGTTTGTTAATTGTTTCTGGTATCCCGAAGGAAATGTCTTACAAAACGTCTCAGTTTTAGAGAAATACTATTTTTGGTAGCTAATTAATTCCGTCTGTCTCAAATGTGCAGTTTGTGTATCTCTGTTGAGCCACAGTTAGTGAAGTATTGTCTGTGCAGATGTTTTATATTGAAAGTCTTCCAGCGTCTAAATGAGCCTTGTTTTTTGGGGGGGTTTATTGAAATTGTGAACACAAATAAAGACAGCTGTAAACAATGGGTGAAGTAAGCGCAAAAGGGAGGTCTATATAACATGGACGTTTGTCGTGTGGCCATTCTTAGTGATTTAAAAATAGACGAGACAAAGGCGAATAGTAAACATGTACGAGCAATAAGTTTGAAGGTCACTTATAAAAGACTGCTACAAATTAAGGTCTGGGCCTGCTCGGTTATGTGACTCACTCAGGCCGTGAGTCTGGAACCGCCCAGCTGTCTCCCAGCTCGTTGCTGTTAGCGGCTGGTGTATTGTCTGGTTTCAAGTTGTCATCTTTGGGCTCTTCATTGAAATTTCCTGTAAGCAACAAACGTTTAGACTCAGTTTTTTGTGATCAGATCAACATGCCAAGAAAGACAGATAGTAACTCGCTTTTGTTCTTACCACACATTCCACAGAGCAGGCCTTGGTAGGAGTCTGGCACAGTGACGTCAGCGTGGTGGTTACCATCAAAACGCACCCTCAGGCCAAAGGTTGTCTCCAGGACAACAAACTTTCCACTGAAGTAGATCTTAACTCCACTGATTGAGGTAACAGGTGGAACAACGACAGTCCCATTGACCTGCAGAACAGAGAGAGAGACTGATCATGACAATGGACAGTTGGTGTCGATATATGAAGGCATTTACAGCTGTGGTTATCGAGGATCTTCAAATGTCTTGTTTTGGCTGACCAGCAGTCCAAACAGATATATATCATTTGCAACAAAGTTTATGAACAACAGTGTTGTCTATCAGGTAACATACCTGGACTGTGCGGCCCTTGCCCAAGATGACAGTGACACCATTCACATTGATCACCACAGCCCGGACGTACGAAACCTTCTTATTACTTCCTCTGTGCTCGTTTTGGGTGTCAACAGTGAAATAGGGCAAGCCAGAGGAAGCATTGCAGGGTTTGGTCAGGGTGTAGGAGCAGGCTCCCATATAATGGTGGGTGTGTTTATCAAAGGTGTTGTAATGAGGATCACCGGATACCGAGCAGATACCACTTCCTAGAGAAGAGAGGTAGGAGTTGACCATTACGTACTGTAAGAGAGATAATTTACTCGAACACTGTCAGATATTTTGTGTATTTAATTCTTTGTTTAAAAAGAGTCTGTGTGATTTTGTGTATGTAGGTAACATACCCAGAGGTTGGCATGTGTATTCTCCATCATGTAGCTGGCAGATCTCAGTGGTTGGTTTACAGCTGGTATCCTGGCACTGGATCACACCTCCACTGTGACACTTGCACTTCTGCTCACAACCTTCCTCGTACCACTCATCACCCGCCTGTAAACCATACACACAATCCAAATTAGAAACAGACGAACAATGTTCTAAAGTTCTAAAGTATTGTAAAGTACATCCCACAGGTGTGTCATTATCCAACAGTCCCCAACATCAGCATGCAAACATTTTGACCACTTTTCCATGCAACAGTCCCCCAGGTACGAGATGTTTAAAAGTTTTGTTGCATGTACTATGGGATAATTATCCTATTGAAAGATTCACTTCTGGTTAAACTTAACTTAACTTGAACTTAACACATTGCTTAATAGCATATTCAAGCACTCGCTAACCAAATTCTAATAACCAGAATTTTATATCCAGATCGAAATCTTGCATACGGTGACGTATGCATGAGGTTTGTGTGGTTTCAGCACAAATGGAATGTGACTGGATGTTTTTTTTTCACTTACAGGACGATACGATCCATCGGTGTCCACACAACCACAGTCCTTCAATGCCACACATTTGTCATCGCTGAGGATGAAACCCGGGTCACACGCACAACCCTCCACACATACGTCTTCACAGCCAGGCGATCCGATCACTCCCAGACATGTCTCAGGACATGAGCTGACGCACAGGGAGTAGGAGCTGTTGGGTGGACAGGCCAGGGCTGCATGGGAGAACAGACGGATGGAGAGAGGGATGGATGGAGGGCAAAGGGAGGGTGGGAGAGAGGGATGAATTGATTAGTTAGAGGCAGTAGAAAGAATCCAAGAAGGGTAAGTTTAAGACGGGAGGGACAAAGGGTCCTTCCTTTGACTTTTGAGTAGGATGATGGTGAATGTTGGAGCTTTTTCGAGTTTAATAGCACGATACTTTGATATAACATACAGACTTAACTTAGCAGTATTAAAGCACAAGAGGAAGCACCATCATCCTAACTATCCCAATTTTTCTTGTTTTCCACGATTTATCTTTATTTGCAACATTACAACATATTCTCTAGCTCTGTTATGACATACAAAAAAAAAAACAACCCTGTTTAGAATTTTGTTATATTGAAATAATGAGAGCTTACGGCAGAACTCTGGTGTCCTCCACTGGTGGACCGTGGCTCCGGCTCTCAGGCATGCATCAGTGTAGGCCTGGAGTTGGTCACACAGCACATGCTGCTGGCCATGGAACTGACACATGTCAAACACACAACTCTGGAAGAATGGAGTAGGATCCACCACTTTGATACACTCCCTGGAATCGAGAAAA
>NW_007580342.1:0-1924 GCF_000690725.1 Stegastes partitus | reverse complement strand
AGAAAATTGGAGGATAGAGAAAGATGGCAGGGATGTAGGTGGGTAATTGAACCACAGGTTGAACATTTCTAAATTCTGAGCACAGCAATGGGACATTCTGAGTAATTTTTTATATTTTCCTTGTTATTCCCGAACCCCAACTGGTCAAACTAAGTCACATACAGCTTAATCACATTCTAAAAGAAAGCTGAAAGTAAATCTGTACATTCTCAGTTTACAACACAAAGATGAATGTGTATAAACTCACGTGTCATCCTCATCCTCGTCTGTCTGCCAGCTGTTTGCAAAGTCATTGACATTTCCTACCAGAGTGCCATCTGGTTTAGTGAAGTCATTGTCTCCGTTCCCATCGTAGTCCCCGCAGAGACCGCACATCTGGTCGTAGTAGGAACTGGAGAGACAAGAACAATGTGGGATTAAAAGATGAGGTCTTAAAATCTAAGCTTTACAAGACCTATTTTAAGTATTGTTTGGCCCTTTAATGAAATCCAAGTTTCCAGAATCTATGTCAAACTGGAATAGCCACCACTAAACAGAGGAGGGGGGTCTTCCACGCAAGCTATCAAGCACCTACTGTATAATACAGTTTTATGATCTCTCCCCAGAAAGTTTTATCATTCGCATCTTGAGTCACTCCTGATGTGGCAGATTCACATCCTTCATTATGTAAACTGGAAGCTATTAGAACTGTCATTGCTGCTGGTTTTACAACCATTCACACTTTGAGGAATGTGAGTCCTGGGACGTTAAAAGGCCATTAGCCATGTGAGCTGGAGCGACTATACAGGTCTTACACTCCCCACCAGTGAGCTAGAAGCAAAGAAGCCTCTTTGACGAGAGGTGAAATGTCTTCAAGAACCTAAAACAGAAGTCCAGTTGCTTTTACTTTAAAGTTACTGGGATTACAACAGATGCCTGTTCAGAAATCAGAGGAGGCCATGCAGGGGATGCAAAAGAAGCACAAAGAGGAGATGTAAACCGTATCTCTATACAAATGTCATGGACAATGTGAGATTGCAACAATTAGACAGAACTTGTGATGAACTGAAGGGACTTAAGGGGACGACAGGAATTACTGTGTGCCCCATCTTTACCATACCACATATACAAACAAACAAAAAAAAATGTGAGTGTCAAAAAAAATAAAAAGAAAAAAAAAGAGGCTGATGAATTGGCACTTGATTTAACAACAAATGGCGTCACCCGGTTTGGTTCTGCAGACAATACAATGAACTGTTGGCTGTGGATGCTATGTGAACTCCACAAATGTGTTTTTACATGTCTTTGTTGGTTGTTGACATCCTCCTCTGTGCACTATCCTGGCAACGATGTGTGAAGTCATTAACTGTATTTCTGCAAGACTCTAGACTATGCACAGAAGGACTGGAATGCATTTTTGTGTTGCATTGCATTTCTTGTTATTTTGTACAATTTTACAGCATATTTGAACAGCTGTGTACAATGTCAATTCATGTGGGGATTATTAAAGTCACTGTGACTCTGTTCTTCATTTCAGAAATAAAATATTGAATGATAAAAGATACACAGCAATATGCAAAAAGATTGAAGCACGTGTTTAACCAGAAATACATAGTTTTGTGTCATTCTAAAGACAGAGATTATCAGTTTGGTTTTTAGGATGTTTTAAATGTCTCAAATAAATTTGTTTTAAGAGCACGTTTCCTAAAATGCACAGAAATTTAAAAAAAACAAACAAACAAACATGATTGAACTGTCCCATGTATAGATGTAACTAAGGTGTCTAAAATATGAAAACAACTTTGAGTGTTCGCTTTATTTACCATTGTCAAAATACCTTAAAAAACCTGTATACTAACCTAGGAACACTGATCTGGGCATAATGGTTTCCATCCCAACGCACCACCAGACCAAACGTTGTCTGCACGGTGACGTACTGACCAGC
>NW_007580341.1:6455-31288 GCF_000690725.1 Stegastes partitus | reverse complement strand
GTCAGATAGTGCCAGCAGAGGTAGATGGTTCTGGAGCTGTACTGGATGGACTGGTAGAGAGACAAAGGGCTGGAGCGGGTGAGGTAGACCTTGGCCTGCTCTGTGTTGCTGTAAAACACTGAGACAGAAAGACGAGAGAGACATGACGGGAGGATGTGCATGCAGACGGTACAGCAGTTGACAAAGGTAATGAATGTTAAACAGATAAAAATGAAATAAAAGCAAACAATAAAGAAAAAACAATGCAGTAAAACACGTGGCATAATCAGAGCTAAAGCTTCATTAGTAATTTCAATTATATTGAGTGTTTTTTTTTCACATTTTATACATTTGTGTGCCTTTCAATTCTAAATAATGATGTGAAACTGTTCAAAATAAGTGAGAATCATGATTATTAGTAATTACAACTAATACACGGCTCACTTGGAGAGTTGTGTTATTTGTGTGTGTGTGTGTTTGCTGACCTCGTCCGTTGTCCTGGTGTATGTTGAGCAGCTGCAGGCCAGAGCAGGCAGCCAGCAGCCTCTCTGTGCCGTCCAGACTGGCGCCCACCGCCTCACTGATCTCCTCTGCAGACAGAGGGCGCTCTGCACCCAGCAACACGTCAAACACACCCAGCTCGCAGGACGTGAACACCGTCTGAGTCAAGGAGTGAAGAAAGAACAGATTTAAACAGAGCAGAGCGTGCCTGTGCTGTGCTGTGTGAATAAATAAACCACTAATTAATAATTAATACAGTTCTGTCAGCAGACGCAAAAAAAAAGCAGCAAAAGCACATCACATTATATAATCATACACATCAGAACAGAGAGGCAGCCATGCTTTTAATTACTTATTTGATTTGTTTGATCAGAATATCCATTCCTCCATTGCAGATCATTTATTGTGGTGATAATAGGTGACAAACATTAACAAGCAAATTATTAAAAAACACTTATTGGCGATACATTTAGATATACTTAGACTTGAAATATCATTTAAGACAGTACAGTTGACATGTGTGGCTATTTCATGAGGTTCTAAAGTTTAATGAACAGGTGTAGCAGGAACCATGTGACCTATGAGGTAAAACACTGAACATGCATTTGCTAGTTTCAGGCAAAATGCTTTAAAAAAAATAAAAAATTTTGAAACTTGTGTAATGTAGCTGAAGTGTTTTGTCGATGCACTTGTGGATTTTGGATAATTGCATTATAATCCCTAATAGTTTATGGACACTAAGCACATTTTAGTCTTTTCTTCTGGCACATTTTGATGCATCAAGCAAAATCTAAGTATTTAAAAGTAAACACAGTTTCACTCATTCACCTGTTGGTTCCTGCAATAACAATGCATCAAAAAGCTTCATCATCCAGCATTTTTAACAGAATGTGATCATGGTGTTACAGTAAGTAAATTAAAGTGTGATAAAAACTGAACAGCGGTTGCTAAAAATAGAGCCAAAAATCTAATATTTACACTAATGATGTAGCCATCAATACACAGAGCAACATTTGCCAAATCAATTATCAAAAAAGTTAAGCTGTTACCTAATTGACTAATTAAACCCTGTGGCTGTAATGCTTTGATGCAACTGCGATACTGTGTGTGCACGCTACACGTTACCTTGGAGATGAGGAAGCCTTCCATATACTCCAGTATTTTTCTGGGGTATGTGTCTGCAGCAGGCGCCTCCTCACTTGAACCCACGTCTTGACGTTCAGCCATGGCCACAGCTCTGCACGTTGTGCTTTTCCAAGCTCTTACACCTGCAAACCGAGCTTTGCTGCAAATCCGTCTGAGCTCTGGAGACGCTTCAACAGGTGCCTGTGTGAATGACAGCAAAGGCAAAACCCGACTAAAAGAGGGAAAAGTGCCCACCCAGCAGCAGCAGCAGCACTGAGGGTAGCAGTGGGCTAAGCTGATTACAGCCAGATAACCCAGATTAGAGCACGGGCTCAGTCTGTCAGACAAAGAAACAACTCTGTGGAAACACTGCTGCCTTGTTCATTGTCACTCAGCCACTGCATTCTCAGACCAAAACCTTTCCACAAAGTTTCATGTAACCCAAAATGTGATCAACAGTGTGGGATGACCAAACCTTGGAGTGAATCTGCATCTTATAAAAGATGTGCTGCTGCTCTCTGACTAGCTTTGATACTGATGGTAGCATCATACTTAATGATCCAGTCTGTCACGTCACATGCCTTGATGAGATTACAAACACTAATCAGTTTGACTATTAATTGTTCAGCCACACAGTTCATTATCCCCAGCAGCTGAATGTACTGTAGATATGACAGCAGAATCACAGAAGGGTTTGGAGAAAGGTGTTGCATAGATTTTAGTTGACTGACAAGCACTTTTGACAATTTCAATTTTGTTGATTCGATCGGAACAAAATGCAGGCAATGGTGCATCATCAATCAATCATCATGGCTACAGCATTTCTGATCATAGAGTCCTTTATGTTGCTTATTCAGAGCCAGTGTTCTGCTTCTGGGATCTCAAACCTTGACTCCACTTGACAAACGGAGTTTGAGCTCGAGTTCAGCTACAAGACATCTGTTAAATGAACTAGTAATGAAACGAATCCACTACAACGCGCGATAAAGCAGGAGAAACATCCTAACATCCCATTTTTACTGTTGTACTGTGCTGCTTTCCTTTAAAAAAAAATGTTTTACTTCGCCATGCAACATAAAAAACTCTTTAAGGCCTCAAATCCATCACTTTTATTCAAGACTGACATATAACCAAGCAGAGAGGGAGCGCTGGGATGAGTTTAATACATCAGTATGCTTCCAAAACATCAAGTCATGCTTTCCTTCCGAACAAAACAATTCCTCCAATCACTCCAAAATCAAAACGTCTCAACTAAAACTATGTGATCATTACGAATGCAGCCGCTCAGTCACGACAAGTCCTTTGTTGTAGAGCTCAATAAAAACCTAAATACTGACACAGCTAGGCAGCTAAAACATGACAATGAAATCAGTCGGTGTGCCTGACAGCTTTAAAACGGAGGGATTCTTACAATAGTCTGCGGAAAATTCACAGTTGTAATGGAGCAGCAGTCATTCACAACGGTTCTCTTAAACATCTGCCACAACTACAGCAGCCATAAGATGTAGATCACATGCTCGTCAGAAAACAAAGTGTTTGAAACCTCATGCCGACAACTTCATACAGGAGCCTCTTATGTTTTCCATAGTTAGGCTACAGATGTGGATGAAAGGCTGAGAAGAAAACCAGACACAGTTTGTATTCAAGCTTCCTGTGGCCCTTCATAGACAACAATAAGAGGTCATCAGTGGGTTTTATGTTTCAGGAAAGGTTAGACTGGTGTGTCAGTCTACGAACCACGGGCCGAGATTATTCTTTTCAAATTTAAATTTGCCAAATCACTGTTCTCATCTTTTAGTATGATGAATACCAACAGCTACATAATGAACCACATTTAAATAGTCTCTTTTTAAAATCATTTTCACTGACAGAAGAATAATAATAAGAATGTTCTCTTAAAACCAAACCACACAGTAAAGTTTCCTTTTTAAGCCATGACCTTGTTCAATGTAAATATTCTAAATATTTGGAATTTCTTATGCGCGAGTAACGTTAATCCAAAATATGAGCTGCTGGGGAAATAAATGACTAAAGAGATAAGCGCATCGCTGCAGAATCGACTTAACATGGTTCAAATATGTGGTACGCTTCATGAATTTATTGCTTGGACTTGACTTTTTTTTTTTTGTAGTCGAGTTTTTCGATGTAAGATTTCTTGTTTTATGCCAAGCAGCCCTGTTCAGAAAAAAGCCAGTAGGAGCGTTACTTAACTAAGGGACCAAAAATATCTATCCTGTCTCTGAAAGTTGTTAGACTCTAGCTGTAAGTCCCAAAATTGTGAATAAATCAGTCAATAAAATCATTACAGTGATGAGTTCAGCGTCGCCTGGAGTGGCTTCTATCTCTACAGTTGCTGTGTCTCCTGTATCTTCGACTGTAGTGACTGTGACTCCTCCGGTCTCTACTTTTGTTGCTGCTCTTTGAGCTGCCTCTGCTGCCTCGGCGGTGGCTACGCCTGTGGCTCCTCCCTCCGCTGTAACTCCTCCCACTGCTGCTCCGGCTCCTATCTCTGCTGGAGCATGTGCTCCGGCTGCAGTGGCTGTGGCTGCGCCTCCTGCCGCCGTGATGATGACTGTGGCTCCTCCTTTGACGACTGGAGCTCCTCCTTCGGCGGCTGGAGCTCCTTCTCCTCCTGCTGTAGCTGTGGGAGCGCCTCCTCCTGCCCCGACTGTATGAGCTCCTTTCTCTGTGGGGGTGGCCCCTCGCTTGCTCCCTACTCTGCCTGCTCCTTAGCACCTCTTCCCTCCTTCCTTCTCTGTCTTTTTTCCTGTCCTCCCCTCCTCTCCTCTCCTCCGTTGCTTTGTTTTTCCCCAAAGCATGGGAGTGCACGCTGGATTTGGACGCTTGTTTTTCTTTGCTCTCAGCAGCTTTTCCTCCGTTCACCAAACCCAGGACCCCAACCATCACATCACCAGGATCAGACGTCCCTTCACTTGTCTCAGGGACTTCTTGGTCCTGCGTGCCGGCAGGTCCTGCCGTTTTCCCGCAGCTCTTCTTCAACAGGTTGCAAAGCAGCCTCTCGCGCAGCTCCTTCTCTCTACGTTGCAGCTCTAGTGCTCGCTCCTTCTCCACCTCCACCCTTCGCAACTCCTCCTCCTGTTTGCGTCGACAGGCCTCCAGCTGCTGAAGACGGGCTAATTCCTCCTTCTGTCGAGCCTGCTCCTGCCTCTCCTTCTCCTCGCGTTCAGCCCTCTCTTTCTCCTGCTGCTGCTGCTTCAGCGCCTGGGGAGAAGGCGAACACACAGACAAGACAAACCATGAGGATGAAATAAACACACACACAAGGACCCCTAAAGCTGATGTTACTTCTTGCGAAGCTAATGAGTACGAAAACTCAACAGACAAACAAAACACAGACTGATTTTGACTAAGTAAAAAACTGAGCAAGGGTAGGTCTTAAAATGTAAAACTGTTTCTTTAAAGACGATCCCCAAAATCACTGATCCCATTTGATTGCAGACATGCCAAGTAAGTTGTATTCACTGTTGTTGTGTGTTTTGTGTTCCGCTGTTGTGTATGTGTGCAAACCCATTCAGAGGTGTGCTGTGTTTCGGTTGTGTTCATTTACTACCTTGGCCCTGGCCAACAGCTCAGCAATGAGCCGGATCGACTCCAGGTTGCGCTGAGCCAGAAGGAGCCTCCTCTCCTCCATGGCGATCTTCATCTGCAGCTTCTTCTGCTCCTCCTCCTGTTGCCGCCTCACCTTCTTCAGATTCCTCCTCTCCTCCCGCTCACGTAGCTTCTGCTCTCGTTTCCGTATCCTCTCCTCCTTCTTCCTCTCCTTCTCCTCCTCTTCCTGCTCCTTCTGTTTCCTGAAGACGTGGTAAAATGACCTCTGTGAATATCTTATTGTTATGATACATTAACTCTTGTCGAGCAGCACTAAGTGGCAATGTATGGTAGCTTTGACTGCTGCAGCGAGTGCAAGATTACATCAACCAAGCCATTGATTAAGTTGTCAAAAAATGACCTCCTTAACACTCAGTTATTCTGTTCCTCTACTTAGTTGTTGTCTCAGTGGACACAATGCTTCTTCCACAATCGCACTGATGTTTCTCTGTTTAGCTTTTAAAACAGTTGAATACTGGTTTTAAAGCTCCTGCACTCATCTTACATTTTTTAAACAAAGCAGAAAGCCATGAAGAGCACACACATATCCTGTTAATGCAGGGGATGGATATAAATCTAAAGGTGGGTAAGCTTCACTGACAGGTGCAACACATTGCTGTATTTTTTCACATTTCCTACCTGGAGGCTGATGCAGGACTTTCAAAGTGAACACAAGTTTTTAACTTCTTCCTTCAACAATATAAACTTTATTTACTTCTTCTGCAGAAAAATGTGATTCCAGCAGTTCAACACTGTGAATTACATCCCACTGCCATGATTCACACACTTCCCTTGTTGATCATAAGTTAGCTTTCCATTTCTATTCCATCTTCCATCATACCTCTCCTCCTCCTTACGCCGCTCCTCCTCTTCCTTCTCCCGACGTTTCTGCTCTTCTCTCTGCCTCTCCAGCTCCTGTAGCTTCTGCCTCTCCAGGCTTCTCCTCTTCAGAGCTGACTCACTGAGATGCTTGCTGGTGTCAAAGGTCACCTGTGGAAAACACACAGGCACATCGTGTGGAGGTTCATTTCCCAACATGCTGCTGTCGTAGTTATCTATATTACTTTTAACTTAATCTGCAAATAACTTGCTTTAATTTATGAGTTGGAAATTGAATTTTTCTTGAGACAATAAAAATGTTCACATTAACAGATTTTTGGAGGGTTCACTTTTTGAGGATATATTTACACGCTTCAGACAGACTGCTTGCATTCACGTTATTTATCACAGAGTCTTAGATTTTAAAGAGACAGCACAGTAATGTGATACGCAAGACAGACAAAACACTTCATGTCTTGTGAAATTTTGCACCGTCCCCTCTTTATATCAATGTTATTTCAAAACAGAGCCAGTTTCCAGCTTTGTCTTTTGTTCATCATCTCTTATTGCAAAGCATCCTTTTCTTTTCTTTTGTCATTTAGATTTTAAAGCATTATTCTGTGGATTAAAACACTTGGATCTCTAAAGATTTCACATTTTGGAAAAATTAATAATGCTGTTTCAATTCTCATTTCGCTTAAGACCGTTTACAGCAATGTGTTCAAAACTAAAAAGGCCTGCATGGGTGGTTACAGGCATGGGTGAGAAAATGAAATATAATCCAGGACTGCCAGTTTGACAAACACGTCTGTGAGTTTGACAGCTTATCGGATACAAACACCTGATAGTGTCTTATGAGTCTACGAAGAAGAATTTTATAGCTGTGGAAAGCCAGGGACAGTCGTTTCAGTCCTGCTCCTCACAGTCGTAGCTCAAAAGCAGAAATACAGTATTCGTGGTACATCCCTGTGTCATAGCAGGGGTCTCATTTAAAATAATAAGGGCCGAATCTTTTCGTAACAGAGCTACAAACGTGGCTCCATTCTTTTCCTCTGTGCGGCACGAGTTTCAAACTAACATCCAGAGCCCCGGGCTGCCAGGTTATGACAGTGAAATTAACATGTTCAGCGATGAAGAAACGGAACACACTAGAGCTGTACTCACTGCTCGCCTAATTGGGAAAAGATATATCTTTGTACACCTTAATGACAAATTAAACTGGCGCTTTCTTGATGCTCTGCTCATTTAAGTTTTAGGTTTCTCTCTCTAGGATTGAACATATGAAAGAAACCAAAGTGCAAATCATAGTTATGAAGCTCAGAAACTGGGAAGCTTGAAGGAGATGTCAGCTCAAGCGCTGGGAGGGAATTTCTAGCCAACTAATCGGGCAAAAAATGTCATAGCCTTTTATAAAAGCTTTCCAGCTACTATAGCCTGCAGTACCTTGATGTTACAGGCCACTGCCTTTCCATCGTCTCCTTTCAGCATCAGCTTCATGCTGCGCAGAGTGTCCATGGCCTTCGTGAAGCCGCAGTATTCCTGATACTGGACATAAGCCTCGAAGTTCAGATGACCACCGAAGCTGAATGTACTGAAGTTCTTGTCCAGCATCTCCTCCCTGTATGGGTCCAGCATGGGGATGTCAACATTTCGCACCTAAGATCAATAAAAAAATGTTATTTTTGTTTGAATCCTTTCATATTGTTAATACGATGAAATATACTTTTGGTGTCACGGCAATATATATATATATATAATTAGGATATCTGTGTCAGTGTTCTTAGTTAAATAATTTCAGAAAATTATATCACATTAATGTAATGCATACAACTACAGTATCTGTTTAGCATGTTAGTGTATTAGTTAGATTTGTAGTGAAGCAACACTTCTGCCTCCTTAACTTACAAGCCTTGCTTATGCTGAATTTACAGAAGTAAAATATGAATTTGGTGTTCAGCTTAAAGTCCGTTGCAATATAGACAAACAGAAACAGAACAGTGAACCACCTTGCCAAATGTCTGGAAAACAGCAATAAGAACTTCTTCTGAGGGCCGGTCAGGGAACAGGCTGTCCTTCTGACTGAACCAGCGACAAGGAAGTCCTTCCAGGTGGATGGTGTCAGGCCTCTCTCCTGGCAGGGTCTCGTTCATGTCCTTGGCGTCACGGAAAAATGAGTCCCAGTCGTGACGAGTAGGGAAGTCCACTTTATTCTCTACTGCACGTACCTGAGAAAAGAGGGGGAGGTAATTACCCTTAGGTGCCAGTTTATTATGTACAACTAAGCAAAACCAATGCAGTCCAACACAAATGCTCTGTAAAAATTTGAATACAATATGGATAATGTTCAGTACTTTGGCAACTCTTCTTGGTAGGTGTGAATGTGATTTCACTCTTGCAGATGTGGGTAAAAGGGGAAATTTATTCCACATGTACCTTTTTGGACACATACAGATGCAAACAACCCAAACTTATCAACTCATCAAACTTAGATGGTGTTATTAATTTTAAACACTAGCGGTGGACATATTACTGGATCCAACATTCTGTCTTTTTCCATTATTTTGTTCACCTATTCTCTCTGCCTGTAGTCACCACTCTGATTCCCAGCATTGCCTCATCGGCAGCACTATCTGATCGGCTACAGATCACACATAATCGCCTATCAATACTGAAGGATAAAAGCCTAAAGGTTATCTGATAATTAAACACACAGAAAACAAAAACAAAGGCATTTCATCGAACGTTTGTGCTGTGAGTGTGTGTTATTCTACATTATGGCCAAACGACTTCCATTTTTACTGAAAATGTATATTGTTATCAGTCTTCTTGATTACTAATAATCAATATCATCGGTACTGGCTGACCTCTATTAACACCATAATCAGCAGCGTGACACCATGTCAACCGTACCTTCAGCACATCAGTAAATCCACTGAGTTTGATGCTCTTCCCATCCAGGCGACTCAGCAGGCTCTTCACCACCGTCTTGTTTTCCACCTCCCCTTCGAAGCGGATGAAGTCCATGGTGCTCTTGGAGATTCGCAGGGCTGCAAACTGCTCTGGAGCTACCATGGCCTTGACCCTCTCCATCACCTCCCAGTTGGAGATGCTCTTGCCTGGCAGCTTGAGCTGAGGCAAAGCCACGCTGACGGTCATTTTGGCGATGGGCTTGAGGTACAGGCTGTAGTCAGTGGAGAGGCACACTGCCTCCGTAGTGTCGTGGACTATGGTGGTCATTGTTGCGGATAGGTTGGGAAGCTTGGAGAGAGAATAAAGATGGTTAGCACTGCTTGTTTGTGGCTTTTGTGGATTATTTTAGCGATCACGCATTCAAATGAAAAGCAAACAACGTGGTGGTTTACAAACTCAAGATTTAATCTGTTTATTTGTTTTTGTCCGGTCTGGAAGTGTTGTGTTGTTGTACTGTCTCTATCCAAAAACACAACTGCTGTATTTGGAAATCACCGCGCATTTAGAAATCAGACCTAAGGTCGCTTGTTATTTTCATTCAGGTTAGAGTTCACCTCTGTCTCAAAAAACCTTCAAGTTTTACACAACTATCTCGCTAAATCACACGCTTAAACGTTATATTAAACATCGTTAACACTAACACCGCTAAACAGTGCGTGTTTACGGTTTAATCCGCGATGACTGAATGAAATGCTAACACACAAACTGTATGCTAGCATGTAAAAGCTGTTGCAGCAACGTTTGGAGCGCAAACATGACATTAGCTGTAAGTTGACGCTAAACATTAGCTTCCGTTAGATCCCCAAAGAGGCTGTAAAAACAGCCCAATAACCAGCTAGCTAATGTGGACAGGTTATACACAATGCCGCGCCAATAAACAGCTATTACGCGCAAACCAATTAGTTAATGACAACAGCTAACGGTATTGTTGTGCTAGCTAGCCGCTAGCTAGTTAGCTTCAAGGTTCTCTAACTATCTTTCCAACAACTGACTTTATATAACGATTCATCAGTTATCACAGGTTTGATCACAACCTACCCAACGTCAGTTAGCCTCCCGGTTAAAGAAAAAAAGCAACAAACTTATTGCAATGATTTATGGAGAGTCAAACAATGCAAGTAAAAAAAAAAAAAACATCCATTAAAAACCAGCTGCATGCTACTTCCGGGTTCAGTCAACTTTGACCTGAGTGTGTGACAGCCGCCTCGTGTGGCTTCATTTCAAAACAGCGACACCACGTGAAGCAAAGTGGGAAAAAATAGAGAGAAAACAGGACAGGACAAAAAAAAAAGCTTTAATTATCTTCATCATCAATCAGAAAGTAGATCTTTTCCTGTCAGAGTGAAGCAAGGTCAAATGGATCTACATAAATCTGTAGTTTAAAATATCTAAAATATGATGAATGCAAAAGAATAAATAATTTTAAACTATTAAATAAATAATAAAACAAAAATATAAAGACAACATCTTGTTAAATTCAGTCCATTCTTTTCAACAGAGGGCAATAAGTATTTCTTGTTCCAACACCTGGCGTCTCATCATGAACAACTATGTATAGTACAGTTGGATATGATAATAAGCTGACACAATGGGATCAGAAATCAGAAAACCCAAGTCAGTAATAGGTGTGTCCATCATGTAATACCACACATTTAAATTGCACCGAGTCAATGAGGTCACCAATGCTGGCTTGTGGAATGTGGTTCCATTCTTCCTGAAGGGTTTGGCAAAGTTGCAGAAGACTCCCATTCAATAACTATATGAAAAGTTCATTCATTTTTTCTTCCAAAAGTAGTTATGATTCTTTTTTGTTAAAGTCCTTTTTTCTGGTCAGTGTTCTGGTGGTCCATTTGAAAAATCCTTTCATAATTAAATAGAAATAAGGCCTTTAAGTGTGCGATGCTAAAGTGGTGTGTCTGGTTTGATTCACGTCAGGAGTGATCATTCTCTTTATACAGCAGAGCCGGCATCAGGCCGGTACAGCTGGGCAGGCAGAGTGTCCTTTTCAGATCCACACTCTCTTTCAAATATAGTCACTTTTGGCTCCAGAAACTCTGAGATGGCGATCAGGAGGTAGCAAACTTGAGGCTTCAAAATGATAGTCCACAAACCAGTGGGTGGTGTCACGGTGGCTACGTTTACTTTTATTTGCAGTCTATGTGTTGGACGTGTTCATCTGGAGCATCCCACATTGTTGATGGATGACAAGTATGTAGGCTGTGGCTGCTGTAGAGGGTTGTGCATATTCTGGTGACGTCAGGATGTGCTTTGTCTTGCTGAAACATCAAGTTATGTTGGTCAATAAATTTAAACAATGGGTGTGAGGATTCCATCTTGATGTTGTTGGGCATTAAGGTTGCCTTCAGTGAGACACAGACAAGGAACGTGAGTGATCATGACACCGTTCTGCCGTTAGATTAAGGCCACAGTGTGGGCAATGAAATTGCAAAGCAGTATCCCTCAGGTGAGTCCTAGCAGTCAGAGCAGATATTCTCAGGGTATGCAGACGAACAACTTCATCAGCAGTCTCTGTAGCTGACTGCAAACAATTCTGCTGATGGATGAGCCAAAGTTGTGGACATCCAGGTTCCTGGCTGTGACCCTAACTGACACATCCACTATGCCTGTTCTCATCTCTCGTTCGTCATCTGTGGCATCATGTCATTTGAATAAAGTTGCATTCTAGGTGGCCCTTTATATTCACTGGTTAAAGGAGTGTCTGCGCGTCGGTCACACGCTTATTGTTCTTTGAAGCCACACCTGGCTCGGGTGTGGATTAACTCAGTGGTTAAGAATTTGCCACAAGTTGAACAACTCAAAAAGTTTTCGTGCACAGTTGGCTTAGTTTTCTCATCACAACAATAGAAATGGCATTTTAAACTTTTTTTTCTCTCTGAGTCACAACTAAGACCGTTCAAATTTTAGTTCAGTGTAACCGACAGGATTTATGTTTCTAAGTAGTTCATTTCTTTGATATGATGCACAAAATCCTGACTTTCTGGTTCATCTAGTTGGTCTGAGAAGTCACATATTTAGAGAAATAACAACAGCAGACGATAGATGACTGAATGCATCCTACATACACCTGTATCACTATTCTGCACTACATACATGTGATTCATTTAAATCACTTACAGGAAACCTGTTACCTTTTTATCTTGACCAAAAGTCACATTAAATGCTATGCACTGCTGTAACACAATAAAACCCGAAAACCTTTGATACTTTTTATTGGCACAAGACAAACGAAGGCCGGGGTGACCGTGCAGATTTGTTTTTGACTCGATGCCTGTTTGGAACTGTCGGTCACGTTAGGCTTTGTGTGAATGTCATCATCACTGTGGTAACTGATTCGGGCGAAGGCGAGAGATGTGGACAGGCTGGACATGGATTAGTCCAACAGTGGAGGCCCCAGGCAAAAAAGTTGGCACAGTTTCCCTGAAAAGATGGCAGAGGAATTTACATAATGGGCATTACTCCCTTCACTGTGTATGTAGGTCAGTCGCTGCAGTCAGACAGTCTCTTCGCTCTGTCCTGATCAGCAGTCAACTAATAGACAGGCCGCCTACGGCAACTTTGGATGCTGCAGGGCCAGAAAAAAAGATCACTTCTGACCTCTATAAATCTTTTCTAACTTGTAGGCGAGGGAAATATCAAAGACGCATCAAAAGAGCACACTCTGAATTGAAAGCATTTACTTTTACACAAGGAACACGTTGCATGTGATATGGAATGACTGTTTACATGTAATCCTGCTTTTACATGGTCGATTAGGTCTGGTAATCACGAAGAAGAGAACAGGCCCAGACAGGGTGCCAGAGGAACATCAGTGCCACAAGAGGATTGTCGGAGCTGTAGTTATCTGTTCGGTCCCAGGCGCTGAGTACACTGACAGGAAACGAACCATATCCCTCTCACACATATGATGGCTTATAAACATCCTCTACTTCTCACATTTCTTTTATCCTCGGCGACATGCTGGTGCTAACAGGCTCAGCGGCATGCCTAACAAGGGAAAAAAATCAAAACCACTTGGCCTCTGTCGCATCTTATCGAGCATAATAAACTGATAAAACCGGGAACAACCTTGTATCCGCAGTTTAAGTGGTTGTGAAATTGTATTAGTGTGGTTTACATCCCAGCCACAACAACACTGGCCCGGTGCAGACTTCAGCTCAGCGCAGATCGCTGTGAATTTCATCAATCTTGTCGGGAGTTTTGGTCTTCGCAACAATACAACCACACTCAGAGACACAGCACAGGTGCAGAATGAGGACCGGCTGTGAATACGTAAAGCTGCCGTGCTACGTGGGCAGCTTGCGGACAGGACGCTGTGGATATACTGTAAATGCTGGACCAGAGCTGGAACAGTGGGTGATCAGATCATCAATTATTCAGCACCACCAGACAAGGACAATCGGTTGGTGTCAGCAGGAACAGCGGATGAAATGGCTTGCTTCAGTCCACTCTGACTGAACTCGACACAAGTATTACTGATTGTTTTTATTTTTTAATGAAGCCTCCTATTATTTTGGCTCAGACTTCGGCTGCTGGGGATTTTTTCCAATGCATTAATTCCATTTGTTTGCTTGCACTGTCGTGGGAGTACAGTTATTGTTCAGAACTTTAGTTTTATGCAAACAATTATTGCTTTATTTCACATTTAAGGATGAGTAGAAAGCTGAGAGTGGCTCATTGACAGTGACTTCACACCACAGAATAACTTCACAGTATTTCACGAATAAGACAGACACAACTATTTACAGACACGTAAACTGCAGGGTGTACAGCATTTACATTTCCCCCCAAGTCATGCAGCTCAGAAAGTGACGTCAAATTACATCTGTATGCGACATTTCTACATGAAAATTGTCAACCGTACAATTAAACGAGGCCCAACGATTTAAGTACAAATCCTACAAAATACGAAGGGAACATTCATGAAATCTAGGAAATGTCATCGAATAAGTAAGGTTCACATATTTGGGAAACCAGTTAAAAAGTCACTGTGCTTGTCAGCTAAACATACAGCATATTCTGATAGACTCTGTCCTATTCACAGATAACGCAAACATGAGGAAGTGATTGTAAGGTTTAGACTGATACAATACAAACCCTGTAAAATATCATGAGATGCTTGATTGCATATTTAATGTAAAACCGATCCACGCTCTGCTGGATGTCTGTGGCTGTCTAGACTGTAACCTAAACTTAACTTATCCTCAATAGCGTCTCTATGTCCCTGTAGGATTTTAGCGTAAATCCTCCATGAACTAGCGAATCTGTGTCATATTTAGAAGACTTTCTGGAATGAAAATAGTCAAATATGTATATTTAAATGTCAGAAAACACTGTAAAACACTGCAATTGACTTCCAGAGCCCCATACCGTTTACAGCCCCCCCGAAACGCACACGTTAAGCAATAAGTGAACCTGTTTCAGAAAATTTGAGGTACATTGTAGTCAGTAGAAAAACGTATATAAACTATGTGGTCCCTGTGCTTTCAAACTGTAGAACAGCCTCTAAGTGTAACTAATCAGCGTTTTATATAAATAACTGGATCTAACTAAAGGTTTCCTGGAAATGTCCCCCCCCTCATCAGCGTCACTAACACTGAACAACCGTTTTTAACTCTCTTTTTGGTGCCATTTGTTGATGAACAAAAGTGAAAGGTATAGGGAAAAAAATAGCCCATGCATCTAAAGGTGCAACAATGTGATAATATATCTACAATTTTAACTTATAAGAATCATCTGGGTCCAAAAACAGCTGTCATGGTTTTAGTTCATGCAGTTTTTCCTCCCGTACTCACCTAAACTCTTCAAAGTGACAAAGTGCAAACATGATGATTTTACATGGATACAAGAATTTTGTGGTTAAAACCGTTTGAATATTAAAATCTGCTACTTAAGAATAAAAACCTTTGTTCACATTATATATTTAAAAAAAAGCACCAGCCGGTTACAGGAGGTTGAAATACAGAAACTGAGCTCTATAAATATATTACTCTACAAACAGAAATACAGTTTCGGATAACGGTGTGGATTCAAAACCCAAGTGGTTCTTTCAAATTCCAACGCAACGCCAAAACTAAAGTGAAGACATGTGACAGGACTGCATGTTGTTTCTGCATGTGTGTCAGCATCACGCCAGTAGAACTTGTTTAACTAAGATACCTGGCGTAATGTTTGCTACCTGCTCAAATCACACCTAAACAATATCGGAAAAATAACAAACAGAAAAATCAAGTTTGAAATCATTTCACAGTTCAGCTTTCAATAACTGAATTGCCGTGGCCAGTAAAATGCTACGTAAACCTTTCAACAACAGTCTAACAGCTGCAATAGGAACAAAAATAAATTAGAAAAAAACATAAATTTGTGGTTATAATAATAAAACTTCAAAATCCGCTGCTTGTTAGGATGTTAGGGTGTGTACTGTGAAATGCTGCCGTAAAAATATCTGACCAGTCGGACTATAAAGGTGAGTAAACTACAAATCCAAACATGATCGCTGGCTCTGAGTGGTGTAACTTTATCCAAACAGGTTGGACAGCGGCCTGGTTCGGAGAGGACTGCTGGGTAGCTCCTCTCCTCTTCCCACCTCGCCCGTGTCCCTGAAGGAGGCGCTGTGGATGATCTGGGCTCGGTGGCGCGTGGCTCGATGCAGCCGGGCGTTCAGTCGGCTCAGGGACGTCTTCCTCTGCATGCCCCCCTTAGTCTTCCCCGTCCCCGCCGCCTCCTCTGCCGCCTCCGCCGGTGGGTTCAGCAGCCGCAGCGGGTTCAGGTTGCCCTGGAGGACTCTGGGAAACCTCCAGCCACGCCCTCCGCCACTGCTGCCGTTAGTGTTTTCGCTGTCCGACTCGGCTCCCGGTGAGGTGACCACTCCCTCCTCCTGCAGGCCGGCGGCCAGCGGAGGGGGAAGGTACTGGATGGCTCGTCTGCCGCTGTAATCTCGAGCTTCGGGGTCTGCCTCCCAGTCTGACAGCAGCACACGGACCACCTGACAAAACAGCACATCACAGACAGATATTCATTTAGAATAAATTGGGGTTTAAAGTGATTAAAATTCAGCTATCACAAATACCTGTATCAGGAAATAATGCGGAAATCTCAACCCAGTCCATATATTCCTGGCTGCTATTACGAATCAGCAATAAATGGGAGGATTGCAATATTTTTGTCTTAGATTTTTCTATCATTATTCCATTAATTTCCCATAATTTCAATAAGGAAACCTCCAGCTGGCATCTTAATAATTAAGCAGCAGGTTCCCAGTTTAACACCTCCGTCTCACACTTGAGCTGCCGAAGCTATCGGTTCAAAAGGTATCTGGAAGTTTTTGCAGGCACCAAGTTTTCTTACTGGGCTCCATCCAGACCAAAACATTGCACACACATTTTTTGCAGTTCAAAAAAAAATTGGACAAAGCTAAACACACACATGATGTGAACTGAATCCTCTGCAAAAATATCAAAAGTTGTGATATTTTCAACTCATTGTTTGAGCCAAAAGTGCTACTCTCTACCTCCTATTTCATTCTAGTCCAATTAATTTGTTTTGCAAAGAGCTTTTGAACTGATGATTCCATCCTGAGCAGACACAGTGTGAGTAATTATGCTCTGCTTCACTGAGCAGGTGCAACACATGACACCGCACTCTCACCCTGACGACCCACCTGTGTGTGTCCATGCATGGCAGCCAGGTGTAGCGGTGTGTATCCAGCACTTGATCTCACGTTTACATTCACAGGTATAGTGTTCTCCTTGGCAAAGGCCAGCAGCTGGGAGAGCAGCTCAGCTTTGCCCTGCTTAGCTGCCCAGTGGAGGCAGGTAAAACCCGTCACAAAGTCTCTCTTGGTCACCAGGCTCGGCTCGACGGCCAACAGGGGCTGCAGGCTTTCCCACAGACCGTCTGAGGCGCACAGCATCCACTCGTGCTCGAGTGGGTCCAGGGTCACCGAGGCGCAGTCCTCATCGGTGGCTGAGGAGAGGAGGGACGCTGAGTCGCCATCGCTCCTCACCGAGTCCCGGAGACGTGAGCCGCGGTTGATCATAGACCTACGAACCTGCAAAAGGCAGAACGTAACAAATGGGGCACTCTTTAGATTTGTTTTACATCAAACCAACAACATACAGTGATTATTTAGGAAAGTAGTGCCATCATATTGTTACACAACAATATTTAATGCCAAAGAAGCACAGTGTCCTACCTGAGGAGAACTACTCATCATCAGCTCTATGAAGTTCCTGCGGCTTCCTTTGGGTGTGTTGATATCTCCGATAGCTTCCAGCCCCTCCAGCGCGCTGTCTTCAGAGAGGCAGCTGGTCAGCATGGCCCGCTGGGACCCTTTGGACACCCTGCGTGCTCCTCTCACCTGCTGGTTGTTGGACCCTCCACAGTGGGCCACGTCCAGATCTGGAATCCCAATAACTGGGGCCGACTCTCGCCTCCTCCTGTCCCTCAGCTTCACCTCTCCTCCACCAACAGGGGTGGAGGTCTTGCTCTGGGAGGGGGCTGCAGGTTGCTCGTTGCCATTTGACTGCTTGTCGTTGTCCAGGCTGGCAGACTGTGGACTTTGTGCTCCTGTAGAACCATTGCACGGGTTATGCTTTTAGCTATCATGCAGTTTTTTGCTTACATATTGTAAAAATTTTTGCATGATGCTGACACAGTGTGACCTGCACAGGTATGAATGTTTTTCTTCCTCTTAGAGTGAGTATTGGCATGCAAGAGGTCAAAATGAATGCTGCTACCAACACAGTAGGTGTTGGCCTTCAAAACAATGGCCAAAGCCTTGTTTGTACTTCACCATGCTGTGATGCAACCCAGTGGGCCAAGAGGACAGAAACATCTAACCAAGTAAATAAGGACGCATGCAGATAGAAACGAGATAACAGGAAAATAACACTCATATGGATGAAATAAAACGTAATATCCACAATGGGTGCGTCCCCCTCACCTGTTCGCTCTGTGTTTTCAGGGTTGCCGTTGACATAATTGTTGTCCAGCCTCTCCTGGATGTTGCCATTGCACTCCGCGTGATCGTGGCCGTCTGCGTCCGAACGCATCACCGACCCCGCGCTGCCTTCACTGTTCAGGCACACGAATTTCACGCCGTCTTCCACCTTCACGAACCCCACGCTGTCAACGATGCGTTTCAGCACCTCGCGATCCACCCCTTCCTTTGACTGCTCGTTTTCCTCCCACAGTGATAGGAAATGATCGATCAGCTCCATCTGTTGGACCCTCCCTCCTCGCTCCAGCAGGAACTCCTGCACGGCTTGCTCGGTGCACCGGGACGCCATCGTCAGCCCGGACCACTCCGGCGGGGCGCGGGGGGAAGCGGGGTTCGTAAACCTGGAGCGTTTCAAGATGAGCCCATGTTGACGCTCATTCACTTGGCGATGACAGCATCTTCTCCTCCGGCCTCCTCCTCTCCTCCACGGGGAGAACAGTGCGGGGCTCTGGCAGATAGGGGTCGTTGCGGCTCACCACGGATGGAGTCGTGCTGCGTTCCAGTGCTCATCGTAAAGTCAGACTTCCAACGACTGGCATAATTTATCATGACATTTAAGGAGAAAGTGGTTTTATTTTATGGGTCCACTGAGCAGAAGTGTAAATGAAAGAAGTGTAAATGTATTTGGTGCAGGTATTCAACAAATAAGTAATTTACTTATGTAATAATTAGATAAAAATCTGTTGGTAGCCTATTTAAACTTGACATCCCTTGATACTCCTCATCTTTCTGCTGGTGGGGTTGGAGTCTATCCCAGCTGACTCAGGGCGAAGGCAGGTTCACCTGGACAGGTAACCAGTCTATCACAGGGCCACACTTAGAGACAGACAACCAAGCACACTCACATTCACACCTATGGACAATTTAGAATCACCAATTAATGTCAACATGTTCTTGGACCTTGTGGGAGGAAGCCGGAGAACCCGGAGAGAACCCACGCTGCACGAGGAGAACATGGAGACTCCTCGCAGAAAGATCCCAGTGAACCGGCGGCCTTCTAGCTGCAAGGCCACCTTACAGCCCTGTTCTTATTTATTGAGTTTATTTCGTATATATATGTGTGTCATCATCAGAATCTGTTTTTTCCCCCCTAAGTATGCTTGCACATACGAGGAACCTGACTTGATATTTTTGGTGCATAGCAGTAAACACTGACAAGTAGAAAATGTTCATAAAGAATAAAATGCTTTATTTATGAGTTCAGTGTCAAGTCAATAAACAGTAGGTGAGCAAATCCAAGGACTTATGAGCAATGTTCTTATTTTCCACATCCAAAGGAATCTGTGCAATGTCTGAATTCCCACATTTGGAAGAATCTTTGCTATATCAACTGCACTTATGTATATTGCTTGTTTATTTGTATTTTCTGCTGATGTTCCCTACTTGTTTGCACTTTGCCATTTGGACACTGTAAATTTCCATTCTGTGGGGTTAATGCAGACTTGTCTTATTAAATAACAAAGAAATAGAACTATTTACAATGTGTAGGAATGTGCAAACTAATCAACTAAGAATATGTAAGATTACACAGTATGAGATGTAAACAGCTTTATATGTGCAAAGTATAAGAATATTATTTGAAAGGTGTTTATTCATGTAACACACTCAGTCAATAACTATGGTGGAAAGAGAGAGGCAGTGTTACTGGGGTCTTGGCCTTGAGGAGATCAGCTGTTATTTGGAAAAAGAAAAAAAAAGTTCATATATTAGAAATAATGGCCTGTCTTGGCTTGACCACGAATTTTTGTCTTCTGACCCAACTGAGTGGGTCAAGTGCAGTGTAGTTTTGAAAATGTTGTCAAAACTCTTGGATGTCTTTGTGATATTCTGTCTGAAACCGTATATCAACACCAGGAACAGCAGCGTGGTTGCGCGGAAATCTGCTTTACATTTTTTCTGACGGTCCGCAACGTAAACACTGGGAGCGACTGGGAAAACTGAGTTGCGCCGTACCATTATACAAAGAAGGGGTGTAGGGTTGTATTAATACAGCTAATTATTAAAGTCTTACAGCAATTTTTTTTGAAATTTTAGTGTATATTACGCTCCAAGGAAATTAAATATTCCAATTTATGTGACAGTAGCCCAAATATTGAGGACAGTGGTTTAAAATCACTTTTACAAACCGTAGACTTCGCCTCATTCCTGCATTGTTGTGAATGGTCCGGTCTGTCCAGTTGTCGACGGTAGACGCAGTGAGGCGGTCCTGACCAGGATTCTAAAAAAAGAAGAAGTCGGTCTTTGTCAGTTTTATTGTGTTATTTTTTATTTTATTTATTAGGGCTATTGTCGTCTGTCTAAAACTATGGCCTCCTCGGACGTTGCTCGGCATCCGGTTAGTATTTTTCCTCCTTGGTGCTTAACAAATGACAGTGTTCTTGACAGTTGAGCAGGGAGTGTCCGGAGCTATCATTAAGTTAGCTTTGCTAGCCGACAACTTCTTTATGAGTTTCAAGTTATTGAAAACCTGAAAAGTCAAGAAGTAACTCAGTGTAGAAGTCAACAGCGATTCTGCGCTTCTCCTCGATGTAAAGCCACATCACGAAGAAGTACTTATCTTCTTGAGTATCCAACTTTGTTTTAAAAAGAGAGTCTCTGGTACATCTTTCACCAAAGTTGACCGCGGAGGCTAACCGGCTAACACAACACTAGCCGTCCCCAATTAATGTATTAAAACAATCCCGTGTTTCACGTTTGAACCATCATGTATTGTTAGTTACTAACACACAGTTCGTTTAAGTTTAACTTTAGCTCCAGTTCTTTTGTTCATGATAGCTCAGTGATCACACATTTATTATTTATCACTATTTTCTGAATGAAATCTCGGTCAGAGGCACTCCAACATAGATAGCTGTTCATAAACACACTTCTGGTTTGTTTCTGGTTCAAGTTTTGTTATCAAAAGTTGAAGGCATTCCCTTTATCTCAGCAGTTTGTCTCCTATCCAGGTCAGTGTTCCTTCTGCAGAGCTGACTATCGATACTGAGGATATCTGAATGGTTACAGGTCAAAGGAGGACGAGATGAGCCACAGACTTGATATGAAGTTATAGTTGTCACACTGGGAGAAATCTGCTAATCACAGTTTGACAGATTGTCTCTCATTTGCTCAGATACAGATTTCTCCTTTAAGCTAGATGCTAAGAAGTTTAACAAAGCAAATAGATTTTACATAACCGCATCTTAAAAAGAACAAAAAGTCATGTATAGAGTTTGAGATCAGGCCCCTTGATGTATGAATGTGTGGCTCCATTTGTTAATATTGTGAAATGAAAGAGTTGCAGCATCCTAAGAATGAGCTGTCTCTTCTGTGAAATGTGTTCCACAGGATAAAGGAGTCCGGCCCCTGTCTCTCGCTGGCCATGTGGGCTTTGACAGCCTTCCAGATCAGCTTGTCAACAAGTCCATCTGCCAGGGCTTCTGCTTCAATATTCTCTGCATTGGTACCTTGTTACACACTCACACTTTCTTTCCAAGACAGGCACACACTGTGGCGTTACTAAAGTTAATTTTGTGTTTACTTGGCTACATGTAGACCAACTTGATTTGCTGCCCTTTTTTAGGTCTGCCTGAGCCTTAAAGCTCATTTAGTCCTCAGTTCAGAATGCATTTGGATCACAGTGCTTGAGAACTTAATATTAGGCAGATAAATTTGACTTTGGGCAGTGTCGGTTAAATGAACACTGTTGTCATAAAACGGAAAGCTGGTTCAACTCTCCTGTTTACTCTCAGTTTTACTTTAGCAAACTATGTTTAAGTAACACAACATGTATCAGGCAGATTAATGCTTGCATTACAATATTGTGTAACTGAAAAGTTTTGTTACTAAAACCTTTCTGCACTCTAGGTGAGACCGGTATCGGCAAGTCTACGCTGATGGACACTCTATTTAACACCAACTTTGAGAACTTTGAGTCATCCCACTTTGAGCCTCAGGTGAAGCTGCGGGCTCAAACCTACGACCTGCAGGAGAGTAACGTCAGACTACGTCTCACTGTGGTCAACACTGTGGGCTTCGGAGACCAAATGAACAAACAAGAGAGGTGCGAATGAATCTGTGAGCGAGCGTGTTATTGACAGTGAAGAAGTGTGATTATCTCAAAGTGTTTGTGTTCGTTTGAGGGATGGAGGTAGTTAAGAATGAGTGTTTAGATAAATATAATTTCTAAATTTTCTGGTATTGTGAAGCCCAAATCACCGATCACCGCTGTATGTGTGCCCTGCAGCTATCAGCCGGTGGTGGACTACATCGACAGGCAATTTGAGAGTTACCTGCAGGAGGAGCTGAAAATCAAGCGCTCTCTGCACAACTACCATGACTCGCGGGTCCACGCCTGCCTTTACTTCATCTCCCCCTCAGGTCATTCACTCAAGTCCCTCGACCTCGTCACCATGAAGAAACTAGACAGCAAGGTAGGAGAGAGACCACAGTGTTTGTGTGTGGATTGGTCAGTGTTCCTCTTAATATGAGATGCTGGAAGTACGGAGAACATTTAAAGGCACTGTTGTAGATCCCAGACAGGAAATACTTGTAACAAATGGTGAAGTTGCAACACTGATAGGCCACAAATGAGGGATGAGGTGTAATTGCCAGACTAAGCTCTTTTTAAACGTTGGTTATGTAACATTGCAGGCTTCATTAATCTGCTAAAGTGACGACATTCAGCCATTCAGACATGAGTCTCTTTTATGTGAGTGTTGCTGACGGCCTCATTTAGATGTACCCACCACACTGATGATGAGAGACACGATATATGTGTGATATTTGTTGATAGTACATCAGCAGTATAAAACAAATGATTTAGTCTAAGGTACAAGCAAGATTATCAAACTGTCCAAATAACTAATAGCCTACTTTACTGATATTTCCTTAATGCTGAAAATCAGTATGATGGTAATTTGACTCCTACTTTACAAAAAGTAAAAAATATATTTATATCTTGACACCTGTGAAGGAAGTCAGGACTCTTCGCCGTTAGATCCTTACTGATTCTCTCTCCGTATCAGTAGTACTTCATAATTATAAGTAATTAATGAAGTTCTTGTTGTTGCTCAATGTGTGTAAATGCTCACAATTGTCTTGCTTTGGAGATGCTCATGTAGATCCTGCTGCAGTTTGATGCTGCATCTGTTTATTAAACTCAGAGGAACAGCTGGAAGCAGCAACCTGAACTCCTGTTACAGTTTTGTTAAAACCCAGATTATATTTATTATTGGAGGTCTCAATAATCTGACTTGTTCTGTCTTCACTGCAGTAAAGTTTTATTTTTGTGAACATTTACGTTCATAACAGCTGTAAAATTGTTGAGTAAAGTGAATGATAGGGGTGATTTTTAGCAGCAAACTGCATCTTTTGTGCTCTCTATAATGTTTTAGATTAATATTGGTGCTAAAATGTGAAAAAAAAGTCTTCTCTACATCACTCTGCATAACTTCGGCATGTGTATGCCGATCTGTTACTGCCGTGTTATGTAATTCAGATATGTTCAAAATTATACAAACACATAACCAAGTAAGATTGTCGTTACAGCTTTTACAGAAAACTGACCCGTCTGCTCATTGTGACATGTACCGACACTCTCATCTGCTGTCAGATTAACAGAAAGGAGTTTGTGAATAGCTAAATAAAAGAGATGGACAACTTTTTCTTACTTTTCAGTATAAGCTGACACGTTTTTACCTGAAGAATAGCAAAATCAGTAGTGAAACTTTGGGAGGAACTGGCATCCGGTATCAGCAGCTATGTAATGAAAGAACCCCAGAGATGGATGGTCGTCTGTGTGGCGGAGTCCGTAATCATCTTTTTAGGAGAAGTTGCAAAAGCTTTCCATTTGACAAAGCTCAAAATGACAGATTGATGAATTTGCCATAAAATGACAGAACTGGAATTTCTGAAATTGTCTACTCAGTGAACTAATGAGAAAAAGACATTTGCATAGAACATTTACAAAGATAAATGCCTATCTCAGAAGCAGAGGCTGCAGGAGTTTGCTATCAAGTAGGAATGCAAGGAATCAGACATGAAAACTGACCACAAACTGATGTGCATGTGAGAGGCAGCAGGGTTTTCTGTATAAGGAACTAACGCTGCTGCTGTTTCATGTCTGACGGCTGAGAGAGGTTCACCATCAAACCAGCTAAAGCCCTCGTTCCGTTGCTCCTGAAGTGGTCAGAAACTTTCCCATGCTCTCTGTGTGTAGTGACTTTGTGTTTTTTGTGCGTTTGTGCGGTTTCGCTGCTCCGGAGTGTCAGTAACCCTGGATTTGCGTGTGAAAGGAATAGAGAAAGCAGTGGAATGCTGTAATCACCTCACGCACACACACTCGAGTTGTCCTTTTGTGCCACTGTACAGATACGCACAGAAAGAGGCGATTGTTGATTCTGCAGCAGCGACACATAGACAGTCACTCACTCAGACAGCTGTTGGAACAGCTCTCCCAGCGTTGTTTTGTTTTCTCTGCTGCGTGTTCTGTGTGTTCTGTGTGTGTGTGTACGGGTGTGTGTGGTCTGGCCCGGTAGCTTTCCTAGTGACAACAACTCATTCCAAGCCTGTCTTTGGTCCGACAAGATGACAGACAGACAGACAGACAGGAATGTGGGATGCCTTGGACAGCACACTGAACTGGGCCAGAAATAACATCAGAAAACATGGTTTATGTAACGCTTATCTAAAAACAGTTTAGACGGATCTCAGATAAAGAAAAGCAAATATAGTTGAGTTTTTTTTGTTGAATTTCCACTTTAGCTGGTCAGACTAACGGATGTGTTTTTGAAGCGTCTACATGTTGTTTCATGCCGTGTTCATCGTTACT